>NW_025780810.1:0-47046 GCF_021130785.1 Homalodisca vitripennis
TGGCTTCTATTTGTCTCAATTTTAAACATTGTGTATATATTTCAATGTTTAAGCGAATTATAAAACCTTTTAAATCTTAATAATTTTTGGAGTAAGACTTTGGTGGCTGTTTACGATAAAATTTACTCGACAACTATCAACAAATCAATTATAAAATACAGG
This sequence comes from Homalodisca vitripennis, assembly GCF_021130785.1. NCBI lineage: Eukaryota > Metazoa > Arthropoda > Insecta > Hemiptera > Cicadellidae > Homalodisca > Homalodisca vitripennis. The sequence goes on from NW_025780810.1 coordinate 163, forward strand.
GAATAATATTAAATTTTCTAAGTCTACTATTTTGTACTTTAAGGGGAGCGGGAAGGCAATTTTGTTTTTTTCATTTTTGTTACTCAGACTTGTACAGTTTCAGAAAATATAACACTTTATTGTTGCAAGATTATCCTAAGTACGCAAAAAAAATTATTTACGAAGTAACTACCGGCGCTTTTGGCATAAAGTTTTATTCCACACTGTGAACAACTTTCATATAGTACAACCTGTGTTGCTACTGATGCAGTATTGATTGGTACTTTTGACTTCTTTGTTGGCTAACCTGTAAATATGGACAGCTGATGATTCTTGGTGTTGTGGTGTTGTACAGTGTTGTTTACAACTATTGTTTTGTTTACATTTAGTGAATTTTTGTGAAGAGTGAAATAAAGTAGGCCTACTTTACCACTTTGGATGAGTGCAGTTTTAGTTGTGAAAAATAACTTTTAGATTAGTGGGTTACTAGTGTTAACTTGTAATAATGCCAAGGGCAAAGATTACCTACAAAAACCAAGCGACACTTTTTGTGGCAATCAATATACTAAACCTAGGCTTACTTTCTAGTGTTGTGTCTGATGAAAACTCAGTCTAGGCCTAGGATAGAGAAGACTTCTCCAAACAGCTCTTTCTTCCAAAAAGGTATCTTTTGATACATTTGACAAATACCAGTCTTCATAAAATGGTAACTGCATTTTTGATGTGAGTATTCTAAGTACTAACCTAAAAAAGTTTGTAAAATGTAAATTTTGTAACGGTGAGGATTGCATCGATCTCCTTGTTACGGATAAAGCCAAACATGGACTGGCAGTAAACGTTGAGATGAAAATGCTGCCTTTGTTCTGAGTCTACAAAATTTTTTAATTCAACCTGTACACCAAGTGGAAAGTATGATATAAACTTAAAATTTGTTTTATGCCCTAAGATCGATAGGTAAAGGCCTGGCAGCGGGTAATATGTTTTGCGCTCTTTTAGATTTGCCTTCACCACCGCAAAAATTTGAGCCCTACAACAAAATACTTTGTAAAGGAGTTGAATAATGTGCCAACAAATCAATTATATTGGTCACCAATGAAGCTGTAGCTGACAACTTAGACGAAGAAAATGCCTAAAACTGACTTGGCTGTAATGCTTGGAACGGTTCTTGGCAAAAAAGGGGTCACTCGTCACTAAACGGATTTGTAAGTGTGTGTTCATTCGACACTGGCAAAATATTAGACGTAGCGGTGATGTTTAAGTATTGCCAGGAGTGTACAACAGCTACTGATAAAAAACAAGATAGAACAACACAACTGCACTCAGAAATTATACAGGCTCTTCTGGAGCCATGGAAGTAGCCGGAGCCTTGCAAATCTTTCGCAACTCCAATGCGCGGGGTGTAAGGTACTTGAAGTACTTGGGCGACGGAGACAGTAATGGTTTCAAGAAGGTGAGTGACGACAAACCCTATGGTGATGATGTGAATGTTTTAAAACTGGAATGTGTCAACCATGTGAAAAAAAGAATGGGTTCAAGACTAAGAGAAAATGAAGAAAAAATGTGGAAACCAAAAGCTTGAAGAACGGTAAGACATTAGGCGGAAGAAATAGGCTAACTAATAAGGAAATTAATAAACTACAGGAGTACTACGGATTGGCCATTAGAAGAGGTGGGTCGAATCTGGAAGATATGAAAAGAAATGTGTGTGGGCTACTTTCTTCCATAAACTTTTCAAGTGACTCGAAACCGCAACACGGTTTATGCCCAAAGGGTGGCCAACTCTTGGTGCGGTTTATAACAAAAGGTTAGCTCCAAATCAGCCCTACAAACATAAGCACTTTTTACCAAGTGACATAATGGCCACAATTAAATAAATTTATAAGGATTTAGCAAACCCCGAACTTCTAAAAAAGTGCCTTCACCAAAAAACTCAAAATCCTAACGAAAGTTTTAATAACGTTGTGTGGAATAAAGTCCCCAAAAATGTGTTTGTGAGACTGAACACTTTGAAGTTAGGTGTGCTGGATGCAGTGCTAAGTTTCAATGATGGATTTGCCAGTAAGTTGGATATCTACAATGAATTAGGCCTAACTTTAGAGTAAAAACTCAGTGCTCGCGCTTCGTGGTTTTGATGTTTTGCGACTCAAGAAAGCCGACAAAGCTGCAACAACTAATGACCAGGGAAGCCAGAACAGAACAGCTAGAAAAAGAGGAAAGACTGGTTCTAGAGGAGGATCAGGAGCATGCTGATGGCCCTGCCTATGGTGCTGGGATGTTCTAAGCTAGCTAAAGTAAGTACAGTACATAGTCTTAAATATAACCGTCGTTTCCCGAAAACTGTGTTTTTTTAAACAAAGGTACATTTTCTCAAAAACCAATGGAGGTATGGCAACCAATTATTTTTCCACTTATAAAACACCTAATTACCTAACCATGGAAGCAAAATAGATAGTGTAGCACAACAGAAATTTTAAATAACTTTAAAAAAAATCTAAATTATATATTAATTTATTTTTCATTTTTACTAATGTGCTTCTGTATTTAGATAAATATCATAACAATACACACACACAAAATTGTAGGCCTATAGATTTAATGGTTCCTGAGAAAAGTGTACCTAAATTTGTAGAATTTAACATGGTCGGTATAGGGCCTTCCCGCTCCCCTTAAACTTCTTTGTTTCTGTTATACACCTTTTAAAAGTATTATAATATTTAAAATGTATTGAAACATGTATTTTTATTTATTTTTTTTTTTGCGCCTTCGCACGATAATCTAGAAAAAATGTTCTGTCATAAATTATAGGACAGAAACATCACAAAAAATATTTCGATCAGATTTGAAAATTGAAGGTACGGGCTGAGTGATATACCACAGTTTTGTAAAATTCCAAGTAAGTGATCCAGAATGACAAGTTGCTTGAGTCCGGGAGAGTGTTACTTTAATCCTGTCGTTTATTACTTTGATGGATAAATGGATTCTGACGTCACATGTTTCGGGCAGTGTTCAAACTATACTGTGTGCTTCATCATAACATGCGAGATGTACATATTTGCCTATAAATAAATTCCTATTACATTTTTGCAGCCTGGCAAGCTACATTTTTTACAGCACTGTTCACGTTGTACGAGTTGTATAACGCCCTTTTTAATATACTCCTACAAGGTGATCAGAATGCTCCCCTCCCGTGGGACTTATTTAAGGATAAATTAAACAAACTTTGTGCTAAGAATAGCACTGCTATTGCTGCTAAGGGTGAAGATATCCTGTAAATATGGTAAATTTCACTTATATAAAAGTATACACAGCACTTTTCAAAACTGAAAAATTTAATTTTAAATATTGACCAAATATACGCATTTTAATTTATCAATGCCAAATCTTGAGCTGTAAATCTTAATATTATAAATGCCAAAGTGCCTATTTTTTTTTTTAATTTTGTATTTAACTCATAAACTATTCAACGGATTGTACTGAAGCTTTACATATACATTTTTAGTGCCCCTACGATGAAAGTAACGGTATTCTTATTTTTTACAGTTAAAAATGCCATCTCCGTCTCTTAAATTGCGAAATATTAATTGAAAGAGCCTGTTTAATCTAATAAACTGTTATGTGTAAACATATTAATACGACACCACGGTAATATGTTTAATGAATTAAATCACTATTACCAATCTGATTTCATTTATATAACGAAAGCATAAAAATAAGTTTCTTAGAAAAAACACTTATCACTTTGTCATGGCATAAAGTCGTCGATGGGACATCGCTTCCACTTTTCACTAATTGAAGTGTACGATACTGATTAGGTATATACTGATATAATTCTTTTACTGAAGTGAGGAAATTGTGTAATGTAGCAAAAATGGATTTGAGAAGCAAGAACTTATTATATATTATATTTATATAACGATGATAACTTTCATAATGTAAGTCCATAGTCTATATAAATCACAAGTTTTATCACTAAGAAAGTTATAAAGTTTGACTTTGTAGCTCACTTAAAATAGTTCAATTGTTTTCTGAAATCGTAGTATCCATTCAATCAAATACACGAAATGTTACATATAAATTGCGGGCACGAGCAGCCGTTATGTGTTAGTAAAATATCAACGTATGTTTTTGAGTCATATTTTCTAAATTTTAAGGCGCAGTCGTGTTCTAAACTTAAATTAAAAATTATTATCATATATTTAATGTATGTATCAAAACATGTGGGATAAAAAGTTCAGTAAGAAGAGTGGGATATGGGATATTATTCATTTTAAATAAAATCTTCACTGTAGCCATTATAAAGTGATCTAACACATTTTTTTTAAATTTCATGTATGCATAGTATCTTAATCAATTGAAACATAGAACACCAAACCACAGTTAAATGTTTGATATACCAAGCCGTGTATATATTAATGGGACTTTTCAATAGTTGAGCTTGTAGTTCTATTACCATATAAACTGAGCTTCGTCAGTAAATTATATAATAAACAATAAAACCTATGGCTTTCCGGGATGAAGTCTTCATTGCGTCAAGAATTAGCTAACGAAGGAAGTATTACTTGGCCTTTCATTACTTTTAAACATCAGTACACTGTTTAAAGCTTATGCTTGTAATTGAACGATCAACCTATTTCCTCAGTACATATTTAGTGAAAATATATAAACTACTTTTTATAATATTATGTTAAATATAAAATAATAATACAAAACCAGTAATTTACCCGATTCGTTTTTTACACAGTCCACACCCCAAAACTACTGGTCTTATCTCTAAAATTTAGACGTTATCATGGTGGATCTGAGTAATTCTAATTTTTAACAAACGTTTTTGAGAATTTATTACAGTTCCAATTTCAGTTCCAAAAAAGCAAAACTTTAGCACTTCATTGACTCTCCTTCGAGATTTAAATAGCTATATCAATAAATGTATCCAGATTATATATAGTGTATTCGTATTGTGAATTGCTATTTGTTCATTCTTATGTAAGAAAAGTTTTCTATTGTTAATGAATATTAAGTCTTTTAAGGTGAACATTTAAAGGTAACACAAAGAAAATTTATATTCTAAAGTATAACGAGTGGGAAAAACTTCTATCATCTGTTCCTGTTTTCCTTTACATGGAAGTATGACGTTTTAGTAAATAGAAATACCTGAAAACATGTCACTAACGAATACACCTCAGATTTACAGGCCTATATAAATTCAAAGGTGGACAAGGGAGTGTTGAATAATCTCTTAATGAAGGTTTCCCAGTGAAGGATTACACACTAAATACTGGAGATTTTAGTTTATACCCATCACTCAAGTGTTGTTTGTATAAGAGATGTATAATTTAGCCCAATCCAAATCGCGTTCCTAAAAGACTGTTAAGCATATGTATCTAAATTATTAATATGGCTTTAAATTTATTTTAGTGTAGATAATTAAAATATGTTATTTTAAGTTTTGTAAATACTATAGCAATTGAAAATACTCGTATAAGCCTAGTGCTTAACATATATAAAATACGTATTGTGTAGTTATCGTTATTATTAGGAGTGATAATTACAATGAACAATTATTTAAAAATTCTCAACATATCAATAATAATAATAATATTTTTATTGCGATAACAATTATAAAATTGCATTCAAAACGTCACAAATAAATATTTAAATAATAAAAAGGTAGGCCTACACTTCATTCACTCACGCACACAGTCACATGGTTTCTCTCTCATTCACTCTCATCTTCATTCTCACCAGACAATCCTGCCACTGCCACACCAGAACCAGAGGATTGATGGTGTTAGTTTTGAATTTCGTGTCCCAGCGGCTCTCCATAAACTCGTCAACTGAGTCACCCTCGACAGCAAAAGATGTCTTAGTCGAGTTTAAATTTTTTTTTGGTCATTCAATTGTTTGATCTCTTCAGGGAGCTTATTGATTAGCTTGACACCAACCTCAGACGGGAAAACGTTCGAATACTGTAGTTCTGTGTTGTTGAACGCGGAAGTTGTCCCCTGCCCTCTAGTCCCATACTGGTGAACGTCCCTGCCTTGAACCAAGTTACACTTAGAACGGCAGTACAGGACAACCTCCAGGATATAGAGATAGGGCAAAGTCAGCAATCCAAGCTCCCTGAAGGTGTTTTTGCATGAATTTTCTGAAGTTTCAAATTTTGAAAATGATTCGGACAGCTTTCATTTTACTTCTAAATCACGTTCGAATTTGTATTTAGCACAGCTGCCCCACAGTTTCAAACCGTATGTCAGATGTGGATATACCAAGCCAAAGTAGGCCATTCTTAGTATATCCAAAAAGCAGAATTTTGTAAGGTTCCGTAAGGCATAAATTCCTGAGGAAACCTTTGAACAAAATGTCGTCAATGTGATCGTCCCAAGTTAGCCCTCGATCTAGGTGTATTCCGAGGAACTTGGTGGAATCGGTTTCTTCTATTTAGAACATCATCCGCCATCACTGCAGCGAAGTTGTCAGGTTCTTGCTGTCGAAGAAAAAAATTGACGACTCTTGATTTGGAACTGTTGGCCCTCAGATTTAGTGTTGAAAAATACTGAATACATGAATTCAGTTCTAAAGATGAGTTTATTTCTAATTCATCTTTTGTTTTTGCTCTGATGCAGAGAGTTGTATCGTCAGCATACTGAACCATCTTCCCCGTAAGGATCGAGGAGTTCAATATGTTTACGTACACAAGGAAAAGGACAGGTCCAAGGATAGATCCCTGTGGGACACTATAAGTCATTTGAACCTTTCCTGACAGGGTATTCGCAATCTGCACACACTGGCTTCTATCCCTGAGGTAAGACGAGATCCATTCGTGCGGCAGACCTCGAACACCACATGTCGTCAACTGGTACAACAGTGTTTCGTGATGTACACAGTCGAATGCTTTAGAGAGGTCTAGAAATATGCTTAGCACATGTTCTCTTCTCTCCAGGCCGTCGAAAAGTGTATCGATTAGGTCTGTGACCGCATTGATTGTGGATTTGTTTTTTCTGAAACCAAATTGTTCGGAACAGAGGATTTCAAAACGATCAAGAAAAATTTTCAAATCTGACAAGAAAAAATCTTGTCAAGAACTTTTCTCATAACTGGGAGGATTAAAATTTGACGATATTTGCTTGCAAGGCATGGATCGTTTTTTTTGAAAGAGGGTGTGACTTTCGCAGATTTCAAAAGGGAGGAAAAAATGCCTTGTGCGAAAGACAAGTTGATCAAATTTTGTGAGTGGAGCCAAAATATGCTTAGAGCAACGTTTGAGCAGCCACACAGACATGCCGTTGATGTCACATGATTTTTTTGGTTTCAGTCCCTGTATCACGCGGGCCACCTCTTCCACACTCACAGGAGACCGGTCCCATCGATGACACTTCGCTGCAATTGAGGCCTTTGAATGATGGGTCAAGTGATGCAACAGATGAAAAAAATGAGTTGAATTCACTGGCCACTTTAGAGGGATCTGAAATAATTTCGTCCTAAATTTTGAGCTTTGGAATTTGGAAATTTTTTGAGCAATTTGGCTGTGTTGATACATTTTTAATAATGCCCCAAACAGTTTTGGAAAAGTTTTCACAATTTTTAAATTTTGTTTCAATTTCACGTGCTTTTGCATATTTTATTGTTTCCGATATTTGCTCTTGAAAATTTCTAAAAAAGTTTTAAATTGTTAATTTTCGGTGCTAATGTAAATCTAATGGTAAAACTTGAGCCGTTCTCGTAATTCTAAAAATATCCTTCGTCACCCAAGAATTTTGTTTTGCTTGTTTGCGCTCTTTAAAATTTGTGAAAGGACTAGTTACATTTAAGTGATAAACAAAAAGATTATGAAACGCGGTGTAAGCTTCATATACGCTTTCAAGATTGTCTAAAAACGACCAGGACTCATTTTTAAAAAAACGTGTTCCAAAGGGCAATGTTTTCCGAGCTAGTGTGTTTTTTTATTTTGGATGACGGGTGTTCAATTTCTGGCTGAAAGTTACTGATAGTTGTCTCCTGAGCGAAGTGAACAGAGATGGCCGCATTGAAAACGTTGTCGATGGCTTTACTCAATGGTAGGACTATCAATTTCTTTTTTCTTATCAATGAAAAGACAAACAATTATATAATCTTAGTACTTGGTTGGTTGTATTCCATTTTGTTGAACGTTTTATATACAAAATATTATTAACCAACACATCTGGAAAGACCTTGAAGGAGAATGGGAAGTTTGAAAAATAAGGATTTAAACTTCTAAATTTTTAATTTCCAATTTTAAATCCTAAATTCCATAAATAATTATTAACATACCAAAATAACTAGCCATCAATAAAATGTATCACTAAAAGAATTCAGGACAGTCTCAAGGATTTCGTATGCTTATACTGGTTTACTCGTACTTGCAATTTTAATTCTGCTTGCGATAGAATAATTAAAGGTGTAATGTGCTTTTTTATCTGTTTATACGAATATCTTTAAATATTTTTTACCGTTAAACATTTTAAAATACAAATTTGGTAAATCATATAAATCTATAGCACGTTTTTTGCTTTGTTTCAGTTAAGTGGATAGCAGTCATGTTTTACTAATTGCTTCATTATCGGTTGTTTTCATAGATTTGTTTTTAAAATACTTACTCTGAACCTAGACTTCTATAAGAAAAAACTCAACTAGTACATTTCAAGTACGGTTTACATTATATATATATATATATATATATATATATATATATATATATATATATATATATATATATATATATATATATATATACTAGCGGGCCCGGCGCGCTTTGCTGCGCATTTCAATAATTTTTTGCAAAAGTTGCCCGCGGCTTCGCACACAATTTCCCGTTGAAAACAGTACACTATATTCACTTATTCTTTTTCTATCACATTCTAAACATTGCTGAGATAATTGATAGTCGTTCCATCGTGAGCCTCTTGGGCGTATTATGAAGGTATGTACCATATTCCTGCCTCTATCTAGCTGTTACCCACGGCTTCGCACGCAAATCTTAAGAACCGAAGTCCTTATATTACTTAGTAAATTTTTTTTTACTATAATAAATTTTAGATTAAATTAGTTATATCTCCGATGCCACGATTGAGCTTGCTTTGTTGTCTCGATCGAGAGAATATGTACACACGGAGTTTTGAGAACCATACTTCTGTCAAAAAAAAACAACTAAGGTTGATTTTATAACATTCTTTATATTTGTAGCCAACGTAAGATAGTAATTATGATATCTGCATTACTCTTCTGATCAAGCATGAGCATGGTTTATATTAAATAAATATTGCAGTTAAAGGTGAATTTTTACGTCAAATTTTGAATTGTATTATCTGGATAGTAAAGTCTATGTTTAACAGTGATTGCAAAAACAGTTTAAACAAAATTTGTCGTTTCTCTTAAGCTTACTCTATGCTTTAAAACTATAAGTGTAATATATGTTTACAAAGAACAGCTGATTAAAAATTTGAAAAGACGTTAACATATGTTTGCTGCAATGCATTTTCTTATGGGTATTTCTGTAACCAGTGGGGCGGAATCCTGAATCGGGAAAGGGATGGGCATAGCTTATAAACCTTCTCCGTGGAAAAATACATATACGTACAAATTTTCATCATGATCGGTCCAATAGTTCACGATTCCATAAAGGACAAACATACAAACATTCATTTTTATATATATAGATATATATATATATATATATATATATATATATATATATATATATATATATATATATATATATATATATATATATAAGTAGATATGAATATGGCGGTTCTGGCGCACTTTTGGGACAGACAGAAAATCAAGGGAAAATACTGTTTAAAGGACAATAAACGAATCTGTAAAATCAAACAGTAAGGCGGTTCTAGCTCACTTTTGGGACAGACAGAAATTCCATACAAAATCTTGTTCAATGTACCATAAACGAATCTGTAAAATCAAACGGTAACTCACGAATGAAAAATTAACCGAATCTATAGCTGTTTGCTTCTACTTTCTTGAGCTGTCAAATCAATCTATTTGAAATGTCTGCTACGACGAAAAATCTTCTACTCTACAAAATTGATAGTAACACAGTCTTTATCTTTAATAGTCTTCTTTCCAGTAACAACCAAGTGTAATTTTTTCATTTTTGTTTAATTCTTTAATCTTTTTCTCATCCAAAACAGTCAAAAATCTGTTCGGCAAGTGTACTTTACAATCTTCCAACTCGGCAATTATTGTAAACCCGAATTTATCTTTCATTTTCTCCAAATTCAAGATTCTATATCTCTTTTTTTCTTCCAATTCCACTAATTTCTTATATTCTTTGAATCTTAGTTCACCAACCTTATTCAACTCTTGTAACAGCGCCGCCATTTATTATAGAAAAATCTTTTAACTAAATTTAGTTAAAAGATTTTTCTACAATAAATAGAACAATCTGAAAACATTTGACCAGAAATTGTGCTGATTTGTGTCAAAAAATCACCACTTATCAAAATTTTAGTTTACAAATTTTTGCTCTTTAAATATGGAGCGGAAAAAGATAGAGTGCCCATACTGCAAAAAAGATGTTTTTGAACATCATTACACCAGGCATTATAATTCAAAGAATCATCTGAAAAATAAAGATATTTATGAAAAAGAACTAAATTATTTGAGGACTTGGGCTAAAGAGAATCAAATCAACGGTCACGAAAAGATGTACAATATAGAAAAATTGCGTGAATTAAAGAAAAGCTTTAAGGAAGATAAAAAAGATCTCAATCTATTTAATGATGAAAAAATTCAATCAATTGCTGAAAAATTGTCCATAGAAACAAACGATAAAACTAAGTCTGAAATGATCGAAGAAATTGATAAAACTCTTAACGAAAAACCTGAAAATATCATAGATGTAGAAGTTTTATCCTCAATACACGGTCTTTTCAAGCAATACATTTTAACGAATTTAAACGATAAGTTCATGTCAATTTACAAATATCTATCAATTATGAGGCCAGAGATTAAAAGTTTAATAGAAAAATTTCAAGAAACCGTTAAAAATATGAAAGGTTATTTATCTTTAGAATGCGAATACGAACGAACTTTAGTGAACGGTGAAACACAAACGTGTCCAATGTACTTTACTATAAAATCAGACGAAATATTTGACGTAAACGACTTTATTACTAAGCAATTTAATAAATTAACACATCGAGAACAGACAAATCATCCAAATAAGGGTTCTGGATGGACATTTAAAAGCTGCAAACAACTAGTTTTGAGCCTTAACAAACACGAAATGATGAACGCAGGATCATATATCGATTTGCCAAAGAAAATCAAAGATAAAAAAGCTTGTATAAATATCAAAAATAAAGATGATTATTGCTTTATTTATTCTATCCGATGTGCTATTGAAAAACCCGAAAGAGACTGCGAAAGATCAAAACAATATGAAAAATTTGTAAATGACGAGATATTTTCAGGTTTCGAGTATCCAATGTCCTTAAAAGATATACAATTATTTGAGAAACGAAGTAAGTTACAATTCCAAGTACAAATATCCAAAAATGTCTATCAATGTCTACAGTTTTGATGAAAGTATTAAGGTTGTTCCGTTACAAATTTCTGAAAAATATGATGCAGAATTAAAATATTGATCTACTGTATGTAAAACAAGAAGACAAATCCCATTTTGTTTTGATAACTGATTTAAATAGATTAGTGAGTTCTCAGTTATCTAAACACGAACATAAAAATTTGCTATGTAGAAGATGTTTAAGCCATTTCTACAAATATAGTGCTTTATCAGATCATTTAGAAAATTTGTAAGCAACATGAAGTTTGCAAGCCAATTATGCCGTTTCCGGGTCAAACAACTAAATTTACCAATTACCAAAAGAAATTTAGCCATCCGTACGTTATTTATATGGATTTTTGAAAGCATATTAGAGAAGATTCCCACATGCAAAAACAATCCGCAAAAATCGACTACAACCAAGATTCAGAAGCATATTCCTTATGGTTTTACTCTATATTTAGTGTCTAATGTGACCAATCGTATGTACAAGCCGATATGTTATCGAGCAAAAAATGAAGAAGAGTTGCCGAACGTTCCTACAAAATTGTTTGAAGAGCTCAATAAATTATCGAAGTACATAGCTAAAAAATATAATTCAAAGAACATGAAGCCCATGAAATTGACTGACGAAGAAGAAATTTCGTATCAAAAATTCAAATCTTTGCCACATTTGTGAAGAAATATCGTATCAAGACACTGAAAAAACTTTAGGGTTTTTACCAGATAATTGGAGTTCTGCTTATGATGCATTCAAAAAATGCAGAGATCACTGTCATTTGACTGGAAAATTTCGAGGTGCAGCTCATAGAATTTGTAATCTGAATTTGAAATTTCCTCAGAATATTCCCGTTTTCTGTCACAATATGTCTAATTACGATACGCATTTGTACATAAAAGAATTGGCAAAACAATACGGTAATGTTGATTTGATTGCAAACACCGATGAAAAATATATAAATTATTCTGTAAATTCTCGATATGGCTATGAATTCGAAGGTGATAAGCCAAGAAAATTCATCAAGTTTTCGTTTGTAGACACGTTCAGATTCATGGCCTCGTCTATAGAAAAGTTAGCTAAAAATCTAAAGAGAGAAGACTTCAAACATACAAATCATTTTATACAAGATGGACTGAATGAGATAATAGAAAGACAGCCAAATGGACGACGACGAGATTTTTAAAATTCTATCTGGAAAAGGAATATTTCCCTATGAATTTATCGACAGTATTGAAAAACTTGATTACACAGAAGAATTGAGAATTCAAGATTTCTATTCACTTTTGACAGATGAGAGCATATCTGAGAAAGATTTTCAACACTACTTAAATGTTTGGAACAAATTAAAAGAAAAAAATCTAGGAAATTACTCTGATCTCTATAACATTCAAGATGTTCTATTGCTCGCTGATATCTTTGAAAATTTTAGGAATATTTGTTTGAATTGCTATAAACTTGATCCGGCACATTATCTAACAGCTCCAAGTCTCGCATGGGATGCTATGTTAAAATTAACGAAAATTGAGCTTCAACTGATACACGATTACGATATGTATTTGATGATCGAAAAAGGTATTCGCGGAGGCATTTCTCAGTGTATTAAACGATATGTGAAAGCAAATAACAAATATTTAAAAGATTTTGATAAGACAAAGCCCGAAAACTATTTACTCTATCTCGATGCAAACAACCTTTATGGGTATGGCCTAATGCAAAAACTGCCGTTTAGTGATATCAAGTGGATGGATCCAAAAACTTACACAACTGCAGAATGGAAGGAAACAATTTTGGAACTCACTGGCGACGAAGATTATGGCTATATTCTCGAAGTTGATCTTGGATATCCAACAAATTTACACGAACATCACAAGGATTTACCTCTTGCTCCCGAACATTATAAAAACAAACTTTGCACAACTCTACTGGATAAAACTGAATACGTTGTTCATTCGAGAAATTTGAAGTTCTATTTGGAACAAGGTATGATTTTGAAACATGTGAATAGAGTTATTGCATTCGATCAGAAGCCTTTTATGAAAGAATACATTGATTTTAACACAAACATGAGAACCAAAGCTACAAGCGACTTTGAAAAGGACTTTTATAAGCTGATGAACAACTCAGTTTTTGGAAAATCTATGGAAAATGTGAGAAACAGATGTGATATTAAGCTTGGAAATGAAGAATTTTCAATGAAACAAGCTAAGAAAACAAATTTAAAATGCTTTAACATCTTTGACGACAACTGTATAGCGAGTCACATGTACAAAACAAAAGGTTAAATTTAACAAACCGATTTACATAGGATTTTCAGTTCTCGACCTCTCAAAATTGCTAATGTACGAGTTTTATTACAACAAATTAAAGAAGTTTGATCCAGATTTGAATCTGTGTTACATGGATACAGACAGTTATTTTCTAGAATTGAAACGAGATCCTTTTAAAATTATTAAAGAAAATATAGATGACTTTGATACAAGTGATTATCCAAAAGATCATGAATGTTTCACTACTAAAAATAAGAAGGTAATAGGGAAATTCAAAGATGAGTTAAATAGCGAAGTTTTAGAAGAATTTTGTGGTTTAAGGTCTAAGATGTACTCGTACAAATATCTAGATAAAAACCCAGTTAGGTGTAAAGGAATTAAGAGAAGCGTTGTAAATAAAACAATAAATATCGAAAACTTGAAGAGATGTTTGTTCGAAGATAAAGAAGAATTTAGGGAGATGACAGTCATCAAAAGTTATAAACATGAGTTGTACACTGTTACCATAAACAAGCTGGCACTGAACGCTAAAGATGATAAGAGAATTGTCCTAGAAAATAAGATCGATACAGTACCGTATGGATATAAAACAGATATTTTAGAAGAGTTAAACAAACTTGGAAACTTTGATATGTAAATGGAAGATGATTTAATTCACTGTAACAAGTGTAAAAAGAAAACGAAAAATATAGATTCTAAGATTGTTCAAACTCAAAATGGATTGTATAGAATTGCTGCAAAATGTTCAAAATGTAAGACAAACAAGAGTAAGTTTATAAAGAATCCAAATCCAAAACCTGTTAAGCAAGAATTGAAGACTAAAGATGAGATAGAGATTGAAGCTCGAGAAATTCATGCACCAGTACGAAAAAAGTTTTAAAAAGAGAAAAATTATAACATTAGGAATTGACGATTTATGGGCAGCAGATTTAGTTATAATGTCTAACTATTCAGATCAAAATGATGGATTTAAGTATATGTTAAATGTTATTGATACTTTCTCAAAATATGCTTGGTCAAGAGCTATCAAAAGAAAAAACGGCAAGGATATTTCAAAAGCTTTCGAAGATATAGTAAAAGATGCCATAAGGATCAATCACAAACCTCCAAACTTACTTCATACAGATAAGGGTTTAGAGTTTAAAAATAAAGAATTTAACGATGTTTTGAGAAAATACAACATTAAGATTTATCATACTGAAAACGAAGAGAAATCAAGTATTGTAGAGAGATATAACAGAACTCAAAATGAGAGAATGAAAGTAATTTTTGAGATTAATAAAAACTTTAAATGGATCGATATTCTTCAAAAAATCGTAAAGAAATATAACGATACTGTTCATAGCACAATCAAAATGAAGCCTAAAGACGTAGATAAAGATGCAGAAAAAGAGTTATTAGAGTCGGTTTTTTAAGTATGTTCCACCAGAAATTCACACGAAAACTAAATTTAAAGTCAATGATCATGTAAGAATTGTTAGTAAAAAAACAAACATTTTCGAACAAATATAAGAACAATTGGTCAAGAGAAATCTTTGTGATTTATCAAATTAATAACACAGATCCTGTAACTTATAGTATAAAAGATTTAAATAATGAAGAAATAACCGGAAAGTTTTATGAATATGAATTGAGAAAGTCAAAGATTTTTTCTATATAAATGGAGGCCCAAAAGAAATGTTCAATGTGCAAAGAATTAAAAGGTTTTGAAGAATTTTATAAAGATAAGAGTAGAAAAGATGGAATTATTTATAATTGTAAAGATTGTTATAGGAAGTATCATAAAGAGCTGTATGATAAAATAGAAAAATTAACTTTGGAAGAGAAAGAATGTCTTAAATGTAAAGAAACTAAAAAAATTTCAGAGTTTAATAGTGATCACTATAGTAGAGATAAGAAAGACTCCTATTGTAAAGATTGTGTAAAGAAGAATCACCATAGATTATATTATGAAGATACTCAATGTGAATGTGGAAGAAGAACTATAAAATGGTTAAATAATTATCAAAAACATTTACAAACAAAATATCATAATTCAAGAGTTTAACATTTTCATCGTGTAATAATTTGTTCTATATAAATGGAGTCTCAAAAGAAATGTACAAAGTGTCAAGAAGAGAATAGAAAAGACTGTTATTGTAAGGAATTATACGTTAAAATGAACAAATTAACTTTAGAAGAGAAAAAGTGTTACTTTTGTAAAGAAATTAAAAATATTTCTAAATTTAATAACTGGCAGTATAGTAAAGATAGAAAAGATGCTTTTTGCAAAGATTGTGCTAAAAAAATTTTCAGCGAAAGTTATAAAAACGAAATGCCTTGTAATATGAAAAAAAAATTCTACGATGGTTACCTAGTTATGCTAAACATTTACAAACAAAATATAATAAATCGAGAGTTTTTAGTAAAATTTAGAAACATTTTCATCGTGTAATTTAGATATTCTATAAATCAGTCGAGATTCTGCCATATTTGTAGTAAAATGATTTCCGTTGTATAAAATATTCAAAGATTCTTTCATTTGGTTGTAGAGATTTATACTATTTGGATCTCCATGTCTTAATAAAATTTCCATTTCTGGGTAATCAATTTCAAGTTCTTTCAATCTTTTCGGTATTTTCTCTCTCTTTTGAGCTCTGATAACGTAATAAGGCCATTCCCACATGTGATTCTTCTTAATTAACACAAAAACATGGTGTTTTTTCTTATCAAAATCTTTACAAACAAGATCTGGTTTCATTAAGTCAATTTTTACACTTTGTTTTGCGATTATTTCCGTTTTTTATTTCATCTTTAATTTGCAAGTGTTTAACTTCGTCCTCTAAATATTTAATCTTGTTTTCAAGTTTGTACTCACCAAATTTACGAATACTTGGCAAAACTTCTTTTGTAACCCATTGTTGAAAGCTTTTTGCTTCTATTTTATGAGATCTTAAAATTAACGAATAAAGTCCTGATTCATTAATGAAAATAGTATCTTTGTGAATATTTGCGAGGTGGCCCTCGAGGGCTACCTTATCTTTTAGATAAAAAGTATTGAGATTTGTCACCTTCATCGACATTATTTCTAATCGCTTTTTCTGTATTGTTATATTCCAATATTTCTGCAACATCTTTAGCCTTAAACCAAAATTCATTATTTTCGTCAACAATTGTTAAAATTTCTTTATTATTGAATTTTAGTTGATTATTTCTTAGATCTATGACTGACTCCATTTAGATCAAAAGAAATTTTTAACAAGCAATTTTTATTTTGAGAGACCTGGTTCATTAACGAAAACAGTGTTATTTTGGAAGTTTGAAGGTAAGCTATTTATAGCCCCCCTTATATTTAGATTAAAATAGAAGTTTTTATCATCTTCGTCAACGTTTATTCTGATCGTTTGCATAGTATTTTCATATTCTAGAATTTTTGCTACGTCTTTAGCCTTAAACCAGATCACATTGTTTTCGTCAACAATCGTAAAGATATGTTTGTTATTGAATTTTAGTTGATTATTGAGTAGGTCTACAACTG
Organism: Homalodisca vitripennis; assembly: GCF_021130785.1. NCBI lineage: Eukaryota > Metazoa > Arthropoda > Insecta > Hemiptera > Cicadellidae > Homalodisca > Homalodisca vitripennis. The sequence continues at coordinate 17,469 of NW_025780810.1, forward strand.
ACTCCATTTAGATAGAAATAAAATTTAACAAGCAATTTTTATTTTGAGTATAAAGTCCAGATTCATTAATAAAAATTGAACTAGGATGTAATGTTTGTAAGAGTCGCGATTCGATACCCTTGTCAGAACGTATGTTTTTGAATATTTTCTCGGGGTCTATGGGATAGACTCCAGTGATTTATACATTTAAGGGCTATTTTCTCGTCATTATCGTCATTTTAATCTAATCGCCTCTCATCAATCTTAAATAAATTGTTGTTTTACTCTCATTATTTAATAAATTTCCCTCAGAGTCTTGTATAGTTAGAACGATTTTTTGAATTCTTTTAATATTTTTTCTAATTGGAATATAATCGATTTCATTCGGTTTTTCACTGATTTTCGATCCATAAGCAACATTTGGGAAAAAGTGTACAAAATTTCAGATTCTTTGTGTAAATGTTCGGTATGATTTTCAAAACTAGGTTCAACAAGATTGCAGTGCACTTCAATTACATCAAACGGTCTAAATTTTGGCGTTTTATTTCCTAAATATACCTGATTTGGCTCAATAGTTTCTTGAACAAACCCTAACAATTCTACAATAATTGCTGAAAACATTATTCTTACTGGTGATTTTATTTGAATTTTATTAGAGAGATAATTTTTTTGCATTTCAAACTTGTTTTCGTCAAAGTTTAAAGATTTATCTGATTGTTTGAATGTTTTCAGATAATTTTTAAGGGAATTTTTTATTTGATCGAAAGTATAATATCCTTTGTTTAAACCATAGTATTTTGTTATGTTCTTCTCACTAAATCCTATGCAATAAGGAGAACTTTCACTAATATTTATTACAAAATTGTCAGAATAAAAACCGCTTAAACCGATAAAATAATTTGATTCTTCCTCTAAGTGTATAGGATGATCCAAGTTTAAAACTAATTTAGAGCTTTCTGAAGTCAACTTGAACAGCTTCATTTTCGCAAGCGTTGCTTCAAGATGAAAATCTTCTATTTAAATGGAGAAATTTTTAAAGCAAAAAGATCAGATAAAACTTCAAACGTTTGAAGAAAATAAGAAAGATCAACCAATCAGATTGTTAATTGTTGGTTCAAGTGGATGTGGAAAAACAACTTTATTATTGAATTTCATCTACAATAGGTTGATTCCTTATTCCAATTTGTATGTTTTTAGTAAATCTTTAGAACAAGACGTATACAAAAAATTACAACAAAGATTTGAAAATATTGAGAAGAACTTAAGCAAAGAAATATCACATTTTTATAATGCTTTCCGAGGACATAGTTCCGTTAAGCGAATGTAAACCCAATTCGTTAATCGTTTTTGATGATTGTATTTTAGAAAATCAAGACGTTATTAAGGAAATATTTCGTAATGTCCCGTCACAAAAACATATCTTGTATCTATCTTTCTCAATGCTTTTCAAAGGTTGATAAACAAGTTATAAGAAATAACCTGAATATGTTGTGTATTTTTAAGCAAGACGATCACTATTCGAGAAAGATTTATAACAATTATGTGGGATCTGATATGAGTTTTAACCACTTTATTGAGTTATGTGATAAAATTTGGAAGGAAGACTATGGATTTTTAACTATTAATCTAACTTTAAAGCCTAAAAAAATGGTAAATATCTGAATAAATTTTCTAATATAAACGTGTGATAATCTAGTTGTTTTCATGTTTTTACGTTCACGTTCCACGTTCACGTTCATGTTTCACGTTCATGTTTCACGTTCACGTTTTACGTTCCACGTTTCGTGTTCTCGTTTCGTGTTCACGTTTCCACGTTCCACGTTCACGTTTTACGTTCCGTGTTCACGTTTCGTGTTCTCGTTTTCACGTTTCGTGTTCACGTTTCCACGTTCCACGTTCACGTTTTACGTTCCGTGTTCACGTTTTACGTTCCACGTTTCGTGTTCTCGTTTCACGTTCGTGTTCCACGTTTACGTTTCAAAATTTTCCTAAATAAATGGCGAACGTAACTTCAGAAGAAGCAAAAAAAACTTGATCAAATAGAAAAGAAATTAATCAAAGAATTTAAAGAACAGATTCGAATTGATGAAAAAGAACAAGAATTTATTCAAAAAATTAATCAACCTGTAACATCTGCAATAAAAAAATGTTGAGGGCAAAATTGAAAATGTTTTAAGCGATAATCAAAATTTGATGAATTTGGTTCCAGTTGTACGACAATTTGCTGATATTTCAATTCCAGAATCTGAGGTGGAAGAGTTTGAATTGCCAAAATTACCATCTTCAACACCATTTAGACCTCGAATCATTGAAGACTCTACCATAGTTGAACCAATAAGTCCTGGAACAACGGATATAATAATTGGTGAAATTGGTAAAAAATTTCTTCCTAGAGCAAAGGATGATAAATTTGGTTTGTATTGGGACAGAAAAAAGAAAAGTTTTATGATTGGAAATTTGCCCGTGAATTTTGAGCATAATGATATCATTATTAATGAAAAAACATATGAAGGAACTCAAGGTTTATGGAGATTATTAACAGGCACTGATGTTCCAAAAGACGGTTTATATTCTGAAGAAGACTTGAAAAAGTATACTGAAATTTTATGGAAATCTGATTCAATTTACAAAAATAATGATCCATCAACTAAGAAAACCAAAGTCAAGTAAAGGTAAAAAATATCTCAATTTGATTAAACCAATTTGGGAACAAAAACGAATCGAAGGATCAGGTGTGAGAAAATACAATGATAATAAGATTGAGTACAGATATATCGACGATTTGACAAAACTCGATGGAATTATTAATTATATTTATGCTCAAGAAAAGGCTGGAAACAACAATTTTTTGAACGAAAAGAAAGCGATTAAAGATTTTATTTCGAACAAACTTGATGAAATGATTGAAAAACCTGATGGAATTAAATATTTAAAAACGAGTTTTGCCGGCAATAAGTTCATCTATGATTGAAGGATGGTAGTGGACTTTTGAATGATTTTATCAACAATTTACCTTTTGAATTACACGTACCAACTTATCAGTATCTGGGGCCTGGCACAAAACTCGAAAAAAGACTAAAAAGAGGAGATCCTGGTATAAATAAATTAGATCAAGCTGCTATGGAACACGATATTTTTTATGCAAAACATAGAGACACAAATTCCAGACATATCGCAGATAAAGTTTTGCAAGATAAGGCAATGGATAGATTTTTATCAAAAGATGCTAGTTTAGGTGAAAGATTTGTTGCGCTTCCAACAGCTGGAGCAATGTTTTTGAAGAGAAAACTAGGAATGGGAATCGAAGAGAACTTGAAATTTTAACTATATAAATGGAGGTGAACGTAAACTTCAGCAAAAATCAGAAAGAAAAAATAAAATCCGCTTTTAAGAAGAAAATACCCGTTAGTATTCAATTTAAAATAGATCAACTAAAAAATGGCGAAGATAAGATATTTTTAACAAATAGACAATACAATAAACTCGAAAAAACATAAGAAAAAACAATAAAGGAACCAGAATAGAATTTTCTTATAATCAGTTGAAAGAACTTAAAAATGGTGGACTTTTGAAAGATTTATTAGATTTTTGGAGAAAATATTCCAGTTGTTAAAAATGTTGTTCCTTATGTTCGTAAAGCTGCTCCAATCGTTAAAAAAGATGTGATTCCTATTGTTCGAAACATTTTAAATTGGTTAGATAAAGAGTTGGAAGATGTTACAGGATCTGGATTAGATGAAAAAACTTTGAATTACGTGAAATCAAACATTGAAAAAAAAAAAATTTAAACCTTTAACATTCGGGGAATTGGAAGAAATCTGCAAAAATATTAAACATTTTAGAGGAATCTTCATGAGAGATACATTACCTGAAAAAGTTAAGAAATTTGAATGTGGAATTGTGAATTTAGACTCGATTATGGGAAGTGGAACACATTGGATTTGTTATTATAAAAATGATAAGAATGCATATTATTTTGATTCGTATGGAAGAATTGAGGACAAACCACCTATAGAATTGATTAAATATTTGAAAAAATCAAGCGTTTATTATAACGATTCTCAAATTCAAGACTACAAAGATCCCCCAATTTGTGGTCATTTATGTGTTTTTGTGTTGAATGAACTGAGTAATGGTAAAGATTTTAAAGAAGTTGTTAACAAATTATTGCTTAATAAATATGGATTCACAAAATATTTTTGACGTATTTGGTACACAAATTATTCAAAATGTAGATAATAGTTTCAATTTTGATAGTTTGAGAAATGAGTTTGATAACAAGTTAGAAAATTTATTACAAACCGTTCCAGATTCAGATATGTTTGCTGTCGAGATTGAAGATTTTAAAGCAGAATATGATAACAAACTTGCAAATTTCATGAGTTCAAATGAAGTTGCTGATAAAATAAAAACATTGGAAAAAGAAGTTGATGATGGTGTAAAAAAATTATTTACCAATTTAATGTCTCACATCGAAAAAGCTGATGAAATTACTGAAGCGATCAAAGTTGAAAAGAATTATGTTAGTTTGGCTAATAAGAAAAGAATTGTCGGTGTTCGACCTGGTATTGACAAACATGATGTTGTTGTTAAAGAACAAATTTTAAAACCTCTAAAATTATCAGAAAACATCGATATTGTTGATTTACATGATCCGAATGTTAAAAATGCCTTAGATTTTAAAGGAAAAAGAATTAGCGGTGTTAGTAAAGGAATTAATCCATTTGATGTTGTTGTAATGATTCAATTAGAAGATCCTATTAAAATGTTTAATGAACTAAAACAAAATTATGAGAATCATAAACAGCATGTTAAAGATTTTACAACAGAAGTCTATGACAAGTTAGAAGCCAGAAATAGAAGATCAGTAGACGATGTTGGTGAATTACTTGATAAAGTAAATAAACTAGAAGAAAACTTTAATACATATAAAAATAGTGTTAATGTATTAGTTGGTGAAGTAATTAACAAAATTCTGGAAGATTTTGATACACATTTCAATGAGAAAATAAACATTTTTGAAAATTTTGGTACACGTTTAAATGAGCAAATAACACATAATAATGAATTACTTAAAAGAATAGAAGATCGATACTCTTTATATCTCGATAAAGTAAATAAACTAGAAGAAAACTTTAATAAATTTAAAGAAGATGTCAATAAAACTTTTGAAAATATTGATAACAGATTTAATGGATTAGGCGGCTATGATGACTAATTTTCCTTATATAAATGGCGCTCATATATTGTGTGAGATGTAAAGAAAAAACTGCCACAAACGATATAAAATACTATGCAAACATCAATGGAGTTAAGAGAATATCTGGAAAATGTGCAGAATGTAACTCAAAAAAGAGCCAATTTATAAAAACATGATTTTGAAATTTTTTCTTAATAAATAGAGATGGCGGGACATTACAGTGCTTTCGATCTTTTTATAATGCAACACGAAAGAGATTTGAAAAAGGAACATTGGGACGATATTTCTCAAAAATATGAACTATCCGAAGATATGATGCGATTATACGTAAACAAATTGAATTGGTATAACATTGCAAAATATCAAACTTTATCATCAGAGTTCATTCAAGAAAATATACATTATCAATTAAAAGATCATATGTCTGTTCTTTGTCTCTATCAACACTTGAGTATAAAGTTTTTTGGATGAAAATAAAGATACAGTTGATTGGAACAATATTATAGATAGCGGTTACTATCCTGTGCAGATTTTATTGAAATATGTGACCGAGATCGCAAAATTTAAGGAAGAGAATCCTGAATATGACGAAGTAGATCATTAAAAATGACTCTAATCTTTTTAATTATTTTACTAAAATTTATATCTTTTCTTATAAAAACGTACATTAGATCGATGAAAAAATGATACACGATGTTTAAAATTTCTAAATTTTCTCTTATTAAATGGCGGACTACAGAAAATATGCTAGTGATATTGAAAGGGGGCGGAGTTTAAAAATTTCTATCCAATTAGTAAACAACATTTGAATGAACCGAATAAAAGAACTGAGTTTAATATTGATTTTGGAGATAACTTTTGCTCGTCTAACTTCCAGTTTTATATTTCTGGAACTTTAACAAAACAAGATGGTCAAGCATATCTTGGAACTGATAATGTTAGATTAATCGATAATTTTATACCGTTTTTATTTTCTAAGATTGAAGTAAGAAAACACAATAAATTGATAGAAGAAGTCGAAAACTGTGGCCAATTAAGCACAATTAAAGGAACTATTTCGTATTCAAAAAGTGATGTTATTTCTCAAACTTCTAATGGCTTTGAATCAGATTTTAAATTTGGTGTTTTTGAAGCAGCTGGAAATTTATCTCATTTTGGATTAGGATTTTTTTGAAAATGTTACTATTCCGATCTATAAAGGAGGATTTTATCTAAGTTTTATAAGAGCAGAAGACGATGATGCGATTCTGAAGACTGCAACTGGAAATGTTATGCCTGTTGATGGAAAAATAACAATTACAGATTTTTTTATTAGAGTTCCAATGATTGATTATAAAATCACGAGTAAAATAAGGTTGATTGATGAAATTACAAAAAGTCAAAACATTATGTTTAATTTTCTAGATTGGCAATGTATTGAACAAAAAGGTATTTCCGGAACAACTTATTCGTTCGATATCACAAATATTTATAGAAATATCTTCAATCCCAAGTTCGTTATCATCGGTTTTCAAACAGATAGACAGAATAATCAAGAAAAAAATCCTTCAAAGTTTGATAGTTTGGATGTAAAAAATATCAGAGTAAAATTGAACGGTTCTTATTATCCAGATGAATTACAAAATTTAAACATTTCCGGAGGTCTTTTCAGAATCATGTATCAGATGTATCAAGATTTTAAGAAAGTTTACTGTAATAATAAGGAAATGTATTACAATCCTAAAGAATTTTTAGCGAATAGACCTATTTATGTCATTGATACAACAAAGAGTTTTGACAAATATTTCTGGTTCAAAGAACGATATAATTATCAATATGGATTTTCAAAAAGCTGTTACAAACGCGATTTTGTGTTATGTTGTTGTTGTCTCTGAGAAATTTTTAGCCTATGATGTGATTAAGAACGATATTAGAGGAAATTCAGTAAAATTTTTGAAAAAAATCGTCTTATTGTCTATATTATTCATTGGATAATTCTACAACTTTACAGAATTATTAAAGACATTGATATAAGTTATTCATTTTTAATTTCAAAAGAATATCTTAAAAAATGGGGATGATATTAACAAAAAACTATTCCAAGGTCATCTTAAGGGTTGGACCGGAAGTTATGATTTTAAAAAATACTTTAATATTTACTGATCCTATATACCAAATTTCAGCAAAAAAGCTCCAATAGTTCTCGAGATATAAGAGTTTTAAGATAAGGGATGATTGGGGTAGTTTTTGAAAATTTTGTTATTTTCATGAAATTTTAACTTGAACTCGCTTGTTTTTGAAGTTTCAGATTTTTCTGATAATTTTTTTTTATTTTTTTATGAATATTAAGAAATAGGGGATGATTTCACCCTTATGGATAAGTTAAGTCGAAAGAGTTAAGTATTTACTATATGTGTACCAAATTTCATTAAAATCGGTTGAGTGGTTTTTGAAATATAAAATTATTAATAAACTTGTAAACTAGCACTCCTAATTGAACAACTTATATAGCAGAGATATAGCTTATAACTTTCGAGACTCTCCGTAGCTCAGTTGGTAAGACGCTTGCCTTCAAAGCCTGAGGTTCTGGGTTCAAATCCCAGAGCTTCAGGCGCGCTTTTTATTGAGGAAGACATGGTTGTCGTTCAGTGGTTGGGGACAAGTCTTTACACGAGTGGCCATAGTGTAATGACTATAGAACAAGCCGAGTAATGACAACTGTGGTTGGCGCGCCATTTGCTTCCTCACCTTTCCACTTCATTCCTTAATTCCTTCTCTTCCTTAATTCGTTCATTCCTTCTCTTCCTTAATTCGTTCATTACATTCATCATTCACATCATTCATTAATACAACATTACACTTACAAAACACCCGACACAAATTCCCTAATTGTATCTCTCCATCAACTTCTACACAGTAGTTACCAAAGAAAAATGAGACTTGGGAACAAAAAAAATTCCAGAGTCTAAGACCCGAATTACAGCTCCTAGCCATTAACTTGGTTGGACAGTAGCAGTGCAGGGCCAAGTCTCTAAACAATAGACACCGTAGAAGTTGAATGTGATGTGATTCCCCATAGCGCAAACACGCACACTAACAACACTACACCAAAGACACAATCATTCATTTTGTCTTTTACAATAATTGATGATGTTCATATTATTCTCTTTCATTCCTTCTAAAACTTCAAAAATATACTCTTTCGCTGATGAAAAATCTCGATTTCTTCCGGAATAATCTTTGTAGTCATAGACAAAATATCCTAAATAGTTGTACAATATAGAATGAAATTATTTCTATTTATCTCTGTTGTAGAAATGTAAACACAAACATTTGCGCTGAAAAATTTATATCTCGGCAGACTTAGTTCCATAATCTCCATTTATAAAAAAATCTTTTTGTTTAAATGGAAGAGTATAATGCCAACTGTTACAAGTGTTCTAATAGAGGAGAAATTATCGATAAAAGATATTTAGTTTGTAGAGGTTGTAATTTAATTTTGTTAGAAAGACCTAAACCTAAGAAATTTCGAAATAAATTAACACATTTGAATAACCTGCTTACAAAATTGCAATATGGAGACAAGAAGCAAACAAAATTTGTTACAGAATTTAGAAAACAGAATAAAAATTTTTACTTATCTCTTGGAAACCATTGACAAAATTATTTTCCTTTTCAAAGAATACATTAGGTTTGTAGGTATCGATACACACGTTTATTATGAAAAGATATTACCTGTATTTTTTCATTATCTGGATGTTGAATTTGTTTATGATTTTTGAACCAGAAATCCTCGATGATTTTATAGTACATTTGGAGAAATTAAACGAAGAACCTCTTGAAAAGAATGCGGTTTTACTCACATTCTCCCCGACTTCTCGAGTGAAGGTTAGCGAATTTCATTTTTTCCGTCTTTAAATTTTTTCTATTTAAATGGAGTTCTTGAAAGAGTTAAATGATATTGGAGAATGTAAGTTTAAAGAGTATAAGAAGTTAAATGAATTGGAAGAAAGGAAGAAACATAGAATCTTGAATTTGGAGAAAATGAAAGATAAATTCGGGTTTACAATAATTGCCGAGTTGGAAGATTGTAAAGTACACTTGCCGAACAGATTTTTTGACTGTTTTGGATGAGAAAAAGATTAAAGAATTAAACAAAAATGAAAAATTACACTTGGTTGTTACTGGAAAGAAGACTATTAAAGATAAAGACTGTGTTACTATCAATTTTGTAGAGTAGAAGATTTTTCGTCGTAGCAGACATTTCAAATAGATTGATTTGACAGCTCAAGAAAGTAGAAGCAAACAGCTATAGATTCGGTTAATTTTTCATTCGTGAGTTACCGTTTGATTTTACAGATTCGTTTATGGTACATTGAACAAGATTTTGTATGGAATTTCTGTCTGTCCCAAAAGTGAGCTAGAACCGCCTTACTGTTTGATTTTACAGATTCGTTTATTGTCCTTTAAACAGTATTTTCCCTTGATTTTCTGTCTGTCCCAAAAGTGCGCCAGAACCGCCATATTCATATCTACTTATATATATATATATATTGTAAATTTATAAACATTTTTTATTTAAAATGATCAAGCCTATTTACGAACACTACATGAACATATGATAGGAACGAATTTGAAGCCGCATTAAACAATAATGCACCACTCATCAATCATACAGAGAAACGGTTTACTTTTAAAAACGATTTATTGGTTGTGCAAAGACTAAACCTCCCATATTCCTGAGAGAAATTTGCATGTTGGGAACTCAGATGAGTCATTGTATTAAGTAGATTTGACATAACAGAGTTAAAACAATTACTATTCCAACAATAGATTTATAAACATTAAAAAATTATTTTATAAAAACAAGATTTATTTAAGCCGAGAATAATTTATTCTAAAAAAATAAGTTGTAAATTATTTTAAACATTAAATTATCAAACTCCAAAATGAATAACTGCACTCAAAACTAGAAATAAAGAAAGTTTATGTATAACAACTAATACGTAGACTTTAATTAGACGTAAAACTAATCGTGCAAATCAAATGTCCATATTGTTTTTAAATATGTTTTGATTCACAAAAATAACTATAGAAACTTAGCCAGTGAACAATGTGATCTGTGTTGTATTCAGGAGAAAATTGGTCTTGTATTATTACAGAAGTTTAAGATTGTACCGTCTGAGGCAAGGAAGTCATTGTTATTGTTTGGGCGTGCTGGTGATTGTGTGAAACGAAAGTTACTAAATTATTGACGAGACTCTGAGTGAAATTTTCGTTGTATGGTGTAATAAGTATTAAAATAATTATTTAGATTATATACATTCATGCTTACTACTTAATAAAATATATAAAAGATAAACAAGTTATAGACTTTTTGTTTCATCTATGAGTATTATTAGACATGCACATAATTATAATTATTAGGTACCGTTGGAATTGTGTAAAAATTGATTAAATGTTTGGTTTGTTCGAATGTTTTACACCTAAACTGATATTTTTGTTGTTTTACTAAAAAAAAATTTCAACAGACGCAATATTTTTAATATTAAAGAAAACATAAAAATTATGTTTTCAAATTTCTACTTGTCTATTTAAACTTATGCTCAAATTTAGTTTACTTAGCTTAAGTAGAGACAATAATTTAGTTTATACTAAATGGCGGCTAAATGAGACATTTCTCCGACCCTTATTTATATTACTCTTATAAATTTATATATGCAGATGGTTAAATTCTAAATAAAGTCAAGAAAGTTTATATATATATATATATATATATATATATATATATATATATATATATTCGCTGGAACTCGCCAGGGTCTCTCACTTGCCGGGGGAGCATGTTAAATCTATTTTACTTTTTTCGATTAACTTATTTAGTATTTTTCTCTTTCCATATCATATATATTTGATAAGTAAATTAACATATAATATGAAGAACAAATGCCTGTTAAATTACTTTTACATTTATATCATTTTTATTAATGGCAATAAATTTATTAAAATTTTTCAACAAGGGTTGAATCACAATATATATTTAACATAAGGCTTAGGTTTTGTTCATTATCATAGTTTGAACTATAGAATTTTAAATTTCGTCATTCCAAATTCACATTTATACAAAGGCATAAAGTTTACATCTCTTGTACAAACACCACTTGAGTGATGGGTATAAAGCAAATCTCCAGTATTTACTATAATCCCTCACTGGGACACCTTCATTAAGGGATTACCGAACACTCCCTTGTCCACTCTTTGAGTCTGATCCGATGAAGTTGATGTATCTGTTGCCCTATGTACTTTTTTAAACAAGATTGTAAATCACTCTACTCTTAATGATATCAATATTAACTCAAATATGTTTTTAAATTTTTATATGGTAAAATGAGTTCTATAAGGTTTTCTTGTTAATATAACTGAATTGTAAATGGCACTATTTTTTATTACATTATATTATAATAATTAATTTTGCCCTCATTAATACAAATTTTTTAAATTATTATATTATCACTAATTAACGTAGGCCATTAAGATTTGTTATAGGTATAGTAAATTAAACAATCCATTATAGTATTATTGGAACACAGTAAACAAACAAAATAAAATAAAAACTTAGTACCTTTCATCTATTTAAGTAGCTAAACACGTAAAAACTTATAGGTCTCATTGGCATTTAAATTTCGAATAGAAAAATACCTCTAATAAATCTTAACAAATATTTCACTCTATAGTAGCAGAAAGTAACGTAAATGTTTATTTTAGTATATAATAGAATGATATGAGAATTTGTTGTATAATTTCCGTTGTATAACTCTCCAATGCAAAAATCTACAACCAGAATTATATATAATAAGATAATGACAGAACTATGGCATTGAAATAATCTATATTCATTTAAAGCTCTCACAAAAAAACTGTTTAAAAACCCGATTGCAGTCTCTACATTGCCAGTTGGAAAACATCTAATCGTTTGATAATACTGCAGAAAAATGCCATGAAATGGCAGTTAAAATATACGTTACCTCCGTTTAAGTACACACATTATTGTTTCATAGTATTGATTGTTCTACACATTTATAAAGTTATTTAAAAAAACAACATTAATTTACTACTAATTTAAAATACTAAATATAACCTTGGTAGGCTGAGGAAAACACTTTTTAATTAGTGATAAAACGATAAAGAATTTATTAAATTATGTAACCATTAATACCTTGATTATTTGCATTAGGATTGGGGTGAGATTTATTTTACAGGAAAGATAATACATTAAAGATAATGTATATGACATTAAAAGTGAATCAAAGGACCGTAAAAGTAATGCCTATGAGTCTTTGAATTATATCATCAATATTTAAAAAGTAAATAGAACATAACACTTTGTATAAAATAAAAACCAAAAAACCCTTTATGTCCCCTTTAAGCATTGGTCTTGGAAATAAAAATTTTCAGGTTTGATCATAAAAGAAACTGTTTATCTCTTCTCTTTTGTATACATTATCAGTTTGATGTTTTCAGAACCACAAGGTATGTAATATATTTTGTGTGTCTATTAAATTTTAACGCAGACTTCAGTGCTAAAAGTTATTGTTTCAGTTAATACCTGATACTCGGTTACCTCACCAGAAGGACTGGTTATCCGAAGCCGTATGATTAACATCGGGTAGCCCTAATGCCGAAGCAAAACTATGGCCGTACTCTTATTCTCTAACTCACAACCTCAGTGTTGAAGAAGTACGTTTCGAATTACAATTAGTGTACCACTTTAAAATAGTAATTAATTTTAGGATTTAATATGTAATTTATAGAATGTTATCGACTATATAAAGTTTTTCATGTATTTAATATGGTTTGAATAAAAGTCTATGTTGTAATTAAAAAAAAAATCCTCCTAATAGTTTGTTATTACAAAAAATTGCATTGCATTCATGTCATAAATTTTGTTATATATAAAACCAATGGAAATTAGTTTGTTACAACAATTGTCTAAATTATTTTCTTCATGTACTTCTTTCGAGGATGGTCAACAAAAGAAAACTAGAGATGATGTTTGTACAGTGTCAATGGAGGTGCTGAGTGCCAGAATTGAAGTGCTCAAAACACAACAGAGTACCTCATTAACCCCGTCTTTCTTTCTCACCTGTGACACATACTGAAAAATTTCCCCCCGTTCTTCCTACGTTTTATGGATCAAATACAGAAAAATTTTACTATTCAAGGAAGTAATACGTAGTGCTGATATATTTTCATAATAGGAATAACGTAGATGTTGATTTGAAACAGCTTTATTAAGTACTACAATGCCACAAAAATTCGTCGAATATTACATTAACCATGCTTACCACACATTTGTTCAAAATTAAAACACGAAAGTTACCAGTACATTTAGCCATTTGTCTCGGCTCAGCGACCCTGCGATCATTGGAAATTGAATAATAAAAGGCATAGAGCAGAAAGGTCAATCTATACGTAAGTGCAATAAGAAAAAAATAATAATTAAATTTCTAAAGCTTAGATATAACATTGTTCAAAAAATTAAATGTAGAACCTTTGAGTAATGCCACACCACCTATAATATAACAAGCTCTGAAAAGGTTGCAAAATTTTCAAGGCCATAGTTCTTTTCATTCTCAAAATATTCTTAAGTCAGGTTTGACAGACAAATTTACAAATACAAAAGAAAAGTTTATATCCCTCTGGAAAATAACATAGAAATTTTGTTAACCAGTTTGGCTTCTATGGCAACCAGCCAAATTCCAATATTTGACTAATCATTCTAATTTTATTCAATATTTTAATTCCAGTTCATCATCATATGACTAATTTTTTTCGGGTATAGATTACAATCAATACAAAATGTTATATTCACAATTTTGTTCATTTGAATAAGGTTTCATATAAGTGTTACAATGATAAAAGTTTAGTTGAGAGAGAGAGAGAGAGAGAGGGTAACAAAAAACAAGTGTTACGCTGAATTCATGTCTAGTTATTAACTTTTAACTTTCACTTCTACTGTATTTTTTCAGTTTTCTGTACAAACAATCCGTTTTGTGTTAATATGAAACCTATTACAAAACCTATATTGTCTCATTTTCTTTATGAGTTTATTTCATTTTGCCAACACAGTCACTCATAAGACAAATACGTACATTAGCCAATGCTCAGTCACATCCCACGGAATTCATTAAGCTGAGCTAATGTACAAAGTGAAGCTTTGTATAACATGTCATATATATATATATATACAGTACCTCGGTTCGTTTTCAAGATATCGTGCAGGCAGATAGACACACAGCCGTAAATTTTTAATTCTTTAACTCCATGTGCGATATGTTTATGCGAATGCTCAGCCAATTTATAATTTTATACCAGTTAGATTTTATATTAAACTATTTTAAATTAGTTTAACAGATGGAATAGTTGACATAAAACGCACAATTTATTTTTTAAATGCAAATACGTATATCTTCATATAAACATACAGTTTTTCTGATTTGAACTCTTTGTCAATAATTATGAAATGTAGGAATATTCATAACCTATTTCCCCTTATTATTCTATTTATGCATCTTCGATACGTTTTGTAATGTAAATTGTTAAAAAAAAAACTTAATCGGAAAAAGTTAACTAACACGTTTTCAAAATTATCTGCTTACGGAAGATGAACGAATGAAAGCCTACATTTATGCCAGTGAAAGCTTTCAATCGTCGTCCTAGAAATTGTGAAACTTTGGTACAGTTCCAAACTACATTTCCTTTTGATGTACTATGTAAGCGTAAAGCTTTCAGAATCAAGCCACGGCGCTGCTGATGTGATTTATTGGAATCGCAAACATAGAAAAGTTGTGAAAAAATCCGCCTGAGTCAGTAATATCATACTTTATTTGAACAAGTGTTTTCTATTTTGTTCTAAGGTTTATATTAAACTACTAGTTTTATGAAGTGAAAAAAGGAATATTTAAATTCTAATATTCTATACAATTCCACGTGTAATTACTCATATTTCATTAATATTTTGGTTTATATACTTTCTGCTTTTTATATTTATAACAGAAAAACCTATTATTAAACATAATGTAATAATGTCTTTATATACACTGATATATGTAAATGCAGTGCCTCTGGAAGAAATATTTTTAAATCTATATTTTCTAATATGTACACTTGCACATTCTGAGGCTTATTTGAAAAAAATAATGAAGTATATTGCATTAAATTATTAAAATCAAACAATAATTATAATTTGATACTCAAAATACTGTATAACCTATTGCATTCATTGAAAACTTCTAAGGTGTACACCCCAAAAATATATATATTGTTTTATCATAACATTTAAAATGATTTTTTGTTCATTAAAATTTTAAATTATTTATGGTAAATGTTTTATTTGTTGTTAAAATCGTTGTAAAAATAACAATAGTCATTGTCTTTTTTAAATTAGCATTACAAATTAAACATACGTATAAGTACGAGAATATGTCTTTTAATTAATTACACTTTTTCTTACAATTTTCCATAATTAATATTTTGCATAAATTGTTTCGAATAGCATACCCTTTTTAACGTAATTTCCTTCAGTTTGAATTAAAATACCAAAATGTATTATTTTAAATTCTTATGATTATTTATGGAATGATTAAAAACTCCTTCTATTGTTTTATTGTCTTCAGGTGGTACCCAAATACGTGTGCCTATGGAAATTTAACCTATTAAGTTAAACTATATAAATTGTACTTTGACTACTTATATCATCTTGTTCTTGAATTTTAATCACCACTTTGACCGCATCAGACGCGTTAGTGCGTGATGCATGTTACAAACTTGTTAGGATCACTCGTTACAGACCAACAGTGATTGTGTTACGAACTGACTCGGTTAGTTGAGGGTTGAGGTCTACACAGTTGATCGGTTACAAGTCAAACCGAGGCTCATACAAAGCCGGGGATGCTCTGCTTAGTAACAGTCAGATCCGTCATTTCACAGTGATTTGTCCTTTTGGTCATTTGTTATATACCGTTTGTTTGTTGTGACACTTCTTGCCTGCCTATTCTTGAGGCTTCTTCTGTGATAGTCAATTGAAAATGGTATGTAGACAAATATATGATTGACTGCTTATTCAATATCAATATTCCATATAAAATTCAGTGTACTAATTTGTGGCTTTATTAACGTTTGACCGAATATTATACATAGACTTACACTATGATATAGCTTATATTCTTCTTTAGCCTAAAATGTAATGCCTATAATTAAAACGTTTCTCAATATAGTATACGGATAGCTATGCTACACGTTCCACTATGTTATATGTCAAACTTTCTTATTATGTTACTACATTATTTTCCTACATTGTAATCCTCAGTATATCTTTATTTTGTAATCATTGCTATACATATGAGAAATGTATGATAATTTATTATGTATTAAAAATATTATTTTCATAACGTTTAGCCCAATGTAACATGAAAATCATCAAACTGTATGTTTCCTATATATAAATGAAGCTTAGAAGCTAGAAGTCTGTAGGTCTGCAGACAGACTGAAATGAAGATTCTCCTGGGAATTCTTATTTAAATTTCAAAATTCGTAATTAAATTATGTGATATTTAGCTAAAAAAGTTATAAACAGTGACAACTTCACGTACTATTCATTCTTTTATAAATATTGACTTAAAACATTCACAACAATTAAGCCAACAATCCAAGACTTTTATATTGTTACTACGGCCTACGTAAATATGCCGTAAGAGGACGTTAAATTACACGTTAAGAGGACGTGTAAACGTCCTCTTAACACCTCTCATATAAAACGGAATCCAAACGATAACGGTTTCATTTGTTTAAAAAATAGGCCCAATCATTACTACTGGCAATCACGCGTAAGTTCAATAAGCACAAAGCCAATCATGTGTTGTAATCTAATAAATTTTTGACTCTTATACTGCAGTTTTTCTCTAATTAGATTCATTGGGTACCATGCGGTATACTACCATAACTAATAAAAGTGGAACAACTTTGATACCTGTAATCTACAGTTCTAAAATCATAATTTGTTTTGTTTAAATACATCTTTAAAAATGTTGTATAAATATTAAATTGTTTAATATATAAGTTCCATATATTCTATTTACACATTACACATATATGCACAAATACGCGGAGATACAACACAAAACAAAGAAATTAATTTCGCCAATAAAGGAAATAATTGCTGTATATGGCATACAAAAAATACTATATTAGAGGCTTACATTTATTTTTATTAAAATTCCTGAACCTAAATGGTTAACTTTGCACTTTTCCTAAAACTTAAAACAACGTATTATCTTGTGGATGATTAAAAATATAAGATAACATGTTTTCTTGTTTTGTTAACACTCCTTCAATGTACAACAAGAATTATATATCAATTTGTATTAACAAGTCCCAACTTATTGATAATCAGAAAGGAATATAACAGCACGTTTGCACGGTTGCTGACTTATTTCAGTGGCAATATAAATATCAATATTACAATACTTGTGTAATAAATAGAGGATTTGTCAGTCGTGGAATTTACATGAGGTGAAAGTATCTGAAATTATTTTTATTCAGACATGCATGTCGATTAAATAATTATATAACAAATGACAATTGATAAATATACACTCATATGAGTGGTTGACCTGTTTCATTAAAACTTTACGTCAACCGCGGGGTTGGTTAAAACCGCACTTGTGTAATAACAGAATGGTACTGGGTCTCGACAACGCTCTGCTTCTTTTTCACTTCTTGCTCAGAAAATATCGTTATGTTAGACAATATTTACGTTGTAATAGACATACGAGTTAAGTATTATATATTCTTTAGTAGTAGAAAGGTGTTAAAAACGTATGTAATGTGTTTGCAGTATAGAAGTTTTTGACAATAAAATATATTTATGTTTTATAAAATATATTTAAATTAATTTTATTAAACTCAATAAATAAAAAAAACTGTTATACTTCGTTATTACGTAAACAAGTTTAAGGCTTTACTTTGTATACTGCATTCTCTATTTCTTATGTTATTTGTTCTCACAATAATATGATTTATTTGCAACAACCTTACTCAAACGCTTTAGGCAATGCAAGTATTTATTGAATGGGAGATACACGTGATACTGATACTCGTCATTTACGTTGTTAGCACGAAATGCTTGGAAAAGGACTGGTAATAGGGTTACGAAAGCAGAATTCATAAAAGCAAGTTCTGCACTTGTTTGGAATGAATTTACGCTGTCGTTGGGCTTTTACAAGCATGCTACTAGCAAGCACAACTAGTGTATTTGTGCTTCTGAATACATTAACAGCGTCATTCCACTTTATGATGACTCTTAAATTTATTTGTACGGATCGTATGATACGCCAACAAGAAACAATACCCGTGTCAATATGATATTGTTTCTCCGCGCAAATTTATTTTGCTTTATCTTTCTTTCATATATTTGAATTTTTTTTGTTTGGAATGACAAAGTTGAAATGTAAATAAAATTTCAAAGAATTAATTCTTTTTGGTAATTTTGAATAGTTTTATCTTAGTTAAAAATAATAGTTTAGAATGTTTATATATATATATATATAAATTTAATTTCTAATTATTTAATTTCTTTTATTCTAATTATGACTGACCACGTATTGTTTCATTCATTAATCCTATACAACGCACATTCAGACATGTTATTTTTGCTATACAAATTTGATTATATTAAACATCAATTATTACTATATGTAGTTTTTTATCAAACCTAATGTTTATCTTAAATTTTACATAGAATAGAATAGAAAACCATTTATTGCAGGAATATGCAAACTCATTTTCTTTCAAATGAATTGAAACAAACAATACATGATTAAAACAGTTCATAAATATACAATATTTTTTTACATTTATACATACTCTATAATTATTGCGATACAAAAGCTTCAATTTCTACCATAATGTAAATACTCCTTTTATGTGAACGAACTGTATGTGTTCAATGCTAAACCATACTCTCCATGAGAGTTTTGAAAGCAACCATAAATATGTGTTTCTTAATATCTACTTAAAAAAAGTAAAAGTACACTTGGTACCTATATATTAAAACAAATTCATTTTCGAAAGAACAGATACACAATATATAACAAATTTTTTTAGCTAAAAGGTTATCCTGAACTTAAGGTTTATTATATTTGTACAAGATACTATCATCGCTCTGTGGTAGACACTTAGTCTTTACCGAATGAACAATACACAGGGGGTTGGATACCGCTAAGGTCGTAGTAATGAATACTCGAAATTCGAAGTTTACGTATATGTTTAATATTGGAAAATAAACATAAAAGCACTACTTCTAGTTGGTAAAATAAATTAAATATTACGCCTAAAAACAAAATCGCGACGGTATTAGTGAGACATATTTATCGAGACAACTTATAATCACGATAACGCGGTCTTGTCAGAAGGACATCGCAACAAATATTATTCCAGTTGATCTGGCAAATAAAACACATTCAAGGTAAATTCTTTAAAAGTTTTAATTTTACTTTACATTAAATTCAAATTTTCATGTTTCGCATGAAAGGGATAACTTATAATACGCAAATATACATTTTTTACTTACGGAACAAGGCGCGTGAGATGTTACTCGGCAGCAAGAACGTCAGCTACAAAGTTTCCCGAGATAAAAAAATAATACGCGTGCCAATTAGGTTATCAATCCACCAAGACATTAGATCCGAAAACATCAGATGTAACTAATACTAACCAGTAACAAGTAACTGGTTTGCGAAAATATGTACTATATGAAGTACAACTAAATAACGGTACAAGTTTTCAAAGTTATCCATATCATAGGATATATTACTACGTAGTACGGATACTACAAAGGACCGTAACGTTTAACACCTCCCCTTGTGGCTTCGTCATCTATCAAAAGTTTTAAAATTATTAAACAGATGATCAAACAATCAGAAATGATATTTAAATACTTGATTCACGACTTAATGTTAAGAAACAAGCCACCTTAACTTGCAGACATTTTGAAAGGGTCATTCAAAGCTTTATGAATAATGTTGACTGATTTATTTGATTTAAGCATAAAAATTGAGTTATTTGTTATGTAGTGATCCAAAAGATTTGTGATGTGACTATTTTTAACTGAAAATTGAGTCCATTTAATTACTGTTAGTGTTAATAGATAATTAAAATTTATACAAATAAGATAGGTATACTTTATTTCCGTTGTAAAATTATAGTATTTAGAAAGAGTGGTATATAGATATTCCCTAAAGTTTTATTTATCTTTATTTTTTATACAAAAATACTTTTACTGTTAGTTCTCGTTATGAACCGTTCCATGATTTCTTTTTTGGTAACTTTGTCTTATTTAGATCAGTTCTTAGCCTTTGGCTTAAACTTTCACAACGCCTTTAAACATTGAATTGTATTTATTCTAAAAATCTTAATGCATATTGCATTAGATTTCAATTCTTCCTCCGTCATTAAAAAGATTACCGTGAAGTGTTGTCTAAATATACATGTTTTCAGAAATCATTTATTCTCCGAAATCATGATTAGACACAGGGCTAAATATTATTCACCGAATGGCTTCGATTTTGTAGTTAAAATCATATAACACAAATTACACAACAAAAACAAACACTTATTTCGCAAAAACGTATTTAAATTTGTAAGGCCTATTGAAGGGTAAGTAGGTACTTTATCTGAGCTAATGACATAAAACAAAAGAATGAGACTTGGTTACCAAATAAAAATTTGATTAAATGTAAATTTTATTTATAAAATAATAAAAAATAACATTATTTAGGGATCTTGTTGTGTTTAATTCTAATATACGTTTACCATTTTATGAAATAATAGATTAAACTCTATAGTATAACCTTACAATTTACATATTATTTTGAAAAAACTATGTCAAAATAAAATAACAGTAGCTACATTGTACGATTGACACTACCATATATTATTTTACTTGTTATAATCTAATACGTATTATTAAGTCTCCAAGCTTGAAAATCACAAATTTACTACGTACCTATAGACATTATCATAACCTGTTTCTGGAATAAATATGTAACGATTTTATACGTTTGTACGTAGATCTTATTTAAAAGAAAACACAATGAATACTACACTATACTATAATACTGTGGAAACAAACTAACATATGCAATATGCAGACCGTTTACATCGCCCAATAAACAGAATAGCCTCTAACCAGAAACGGAAGGGTAGACTAAAGTTTATTGGCGGTGCACCAAACTGACTCGATTATGTGGAATATTTCGCTTTACCAGCTCAAATCCAACATCGGTGTGCCTTCAGATAAATAACTTTAACTCTTTGATTGTAGGGGTAAATTTTGTAATAAACACGATCAATCTAAATGTGTTTAATATAAGTTATGTCAATTGTCACTATTTTTTAATTCGTATACAAAGTACTCGAATATATGAAATATCAACCGCTCTTAACTTTTGAAACCGTACATCGCCGCTCGGCACACCCACAGCAAACCATCAGGGAAGCGCGCGCCCCATGGTGGCGAACGGGATGCCGGATCAAAACAAACTAGGTAAAAAAGAACACCGTGGTCAGTATACTCAGGTTCATTTACTAAGACACCGCATAGGCCTATCCAGTCAAAAATAAATATATATATATATATATATATATATATATATATATATACTATAAATAAAAAAAAAATAAAAAGTGCCTGCAGTAGTCTTGACTGCAAACAATCCTCGTCAGGTGCACCTGCATACAAAAATTAGAAACGCCATTAATTTGAAAACAAGAAATGCCAATTCCACCCGGTATCCTTCGGCTAAGGGCGGGCTCCTAATGAAATCCAAGAAATAACTAAATAATATCTAAAACTAACTTAAAATTAAATAACAAAATATAAACTATATAAATGGCAACAATAACAATAACAAATAAATAAAGAATATGGGCAGGGTATCACAGATGTTGACTAGTAGAAATGTCCATCATGGTGGCCGTCCTTCAGCAGAGCGCAAAAGCGAAGGTTCTCTGCGACCACGCATGATGGAGAGATGGCAGCAGAAAATCAACTCATCTCCTGGACCTCATCAGTGAGGGGCCGTAAACTTAGCCGCACATGTCAGAAGGAGAATAGCTCAGCAAAACTAACAAACACTAAATAAACAAAATATATTAAACTGGAGCTACTCCTAACTTGTACACCACGGCTCGGAGTCTTTGCCACTCTACCGGAAAGGCCAAACGCCTTCCAAATGGTCAGTGGCCTCTGCAGCCAATAAACCACACACACATACACTATATAAAACACACATGAGCTGGGGAGATATAGGTATTGAACCGGCTCAGACTCCCCCCCCAAAAGGAGGAACTCCCCTCTGTTAATTTCTTCAAAATGAAGAACCAAACGAAATGCCTCTCCCCCCAATGGTTGAAGAATTATGAACCGGAAACCCTGAAGTCTGCAGAAGGGAAAACCAAGAAAATCCAGTTGGAGGCAAGAAATCACTCCAAGAGTTGCGTGGGTACAAAGAAGAAAACAGGAACCTTGATCAGGAAGAAGGAGCAGGAGGTGATCAGGCCTCTGGACCTAAAACCCTCCCGCACAGACTAAAGAGAAATCACGGATGACTCCGGCAAGGCTTCAGATGGGATATGTGCGCCTTCCTGAAAATCTTCCCGGACTGAGGATCTCCCAGTCGGGCAGTCACCGGAGTCAGAAACTTCAAGATGCGGTGGGGACCAGTCCACCTGTAGCAAAGTTTAGCAGCTCTTTTATCCACAGCCGAACTGACTGGGTGAGCCTTGCAGTAAACTAGATCCCCCACCTGGAAGGGATTGGCAATACGACCTCGGTTGTACTTCCTCCTTACTAACTCCCTAGCCCGAATGAGATTCCGCCTGGCTGCCTCCCAAGTGGCTTTCACATTGGGAGTACCAGGAGGTGGCAGAAGATCGCTAATTTTCCAAAGGTTCGCCAAAGGGTTGTTTGGCGGGAAAGCCAAATAATAACTCGAAAGGTACCGCCTTGTGACTTTCATGCTGGGCCGTATTAAAGGCAAATTGGATCCAAGGTAGTTGTTGATCCCAGGTGGTCTGATTTTCCGCATGAAAGACAATGAGAGCAGATCGAAAGATTGCGATTAAACCGTTCGGCGTGAGAAGGCTGAGGATAGAAAGGGGAAGTAGTCACATGGCGGATTCCGTGCCCAAAGCACATTCTTTTAAAGATATTGGAGACAAACTGTGAACCATTATCGGAAACTAAGGTGGCGGGGATTCCAAAGTGTTGAAAAAAAATGGTTACGAAGTGCTTGCACCGTGAGCTGCGCGGTAGCACTCCGCAATGGGAACAACCAAACAAACTTGGAGAAGGCATCCACACAAACAAGTAGGAACTTATTTCCGGACTTGCTACGCGGGAGAGGCCCAACATAGTCAATGAAAAACCTTCTCCAAAGGTTTTCCGCCACCTCAGATGACAAAAGACCCAACTTGGTATTTTGAGCGGGTTTGCTTAGCGAGCACAGTTCACAAGAACGTACTCGAGCTGCAATATCCCGGTCCATACCTTTCCAGATGAACTGATCCCTAATCTTCGCGATGGTCTTATGAATTCCTAGATGTCCGCCCACAGGAGAAGAATGAAAATACTGAAAGACCATCGGTACAAGAAAGCTTGGCAGCACTAACTAACTTAGGTTTTCTCCGCTGCTTGTTACGGCAGCATAGAGCACCTCGGTACAGAAAATAAGGAGGGTGGGCACCTCCGTTTTTAAGCTCATTGATGATAGCAGTCAGCTCGGGATCCTTAAGTTGGTGTGGAACAATGTCCGAAAATGCCAGAGGAAAGTCTAGGAGCACGCCACAACATGGCGGCTCTGATAAATTCTGGTGGTCGTTTGGGTAAGTGATACATGCGTGACAGAGTGTCCGCTATGATATTTTGGGTGCCTCGCACGTGCTGCACTGTGAACTTAAGGGCAGAAATTTGGACTTACCCCAGCGACCAATCTTCCCGAGCTGACGGGGGTGGGCAAGGAGCCAAGAAAGTGCCTGGTTGTCGGTTTCCAACAAAAATTATTTATGTTCTAGGTAACGCCTGAAACTTATTAATTCCAAACACGACAGCCAAACATTCCAGCTCATAAACAGAACAACTCTTCTTCTCACAAGGGGTTAACGTGCGTGAAGCATAAGCTATGGGCTGCCGGATACCATCTACTTCTTGCGATAAAACAGCAGCAAACGGCTAAGGAGGAAGCATCAGTTTGCAAGACGAACTTACGACTGAAATCAGGCATAGCCAAGACTGGAGGCTGCATCACTGCCTCTTTCAGCTGCTCAAAAGCAGTCTGTTTGCGCTTCACCCCACTCAAACTTGGCACCCTTTTTCCTAAGAGAGTTCAGAGGGGCCGCCACTTCAGCAACATTGGGGATGAAACGACGATTAAAAATTTATCATTCCCACACAAAACGGGCAATCCCCTTGGCATCCTTAGGAGGAGGAAACTCCCTGATTGCCTGGGTTCTCTCTGGATCAATACAAACAATCCCTCGAGAAGAGACAAGATGACCCAGAAACGATATTTTCAGGCTGAGCAAAACTCACCTTTTCAGGATTGACGGTAAGGCCAGACTCTCGCAGCCTAGTTAGAACTTCCTCTAGATGAGTCAAGTGCTCCTCATAACTCTCACTGTACACAAGCAGGTCATCCAGATAGTTGAACACGAACTTAAATTTGACATCGTGAAAGATAGAATCCAGGAGTCTGGTGAGTGTTTGGGCCCCCACAGCCAAGCCCATTGGCACTCGGGTGAACTGGTACAAATTCCAAGGCACACAAAAGGCAGTGAGGAGGTCGAGACTCGTGTTTTAGAGGAATCTGATGATATGCCTGATTAAGATCAAAAATGGAGAAATACTTGGCCTTACCAAACCAGTCGAAAGCAGAATGCAAATCGGGGAGAGGCACGGAGTCAATTTCTATCTGAGCATTGAGCTTTCGATAATCCAGGACCAATCTGGACTTCCCATTAGGTTTCGGCACTAGAAACGCTGGACTGGAAAAATTTGAGCAAGACGGCTCGATTACCCCCACTCTTAAGTAAATCATCAATCATATTTCTCATAATTTCCATCTTGGGCGGAGCAAGCTTATATGGATGGGAAACGTACAGGACGGGTGTCTGTAAGACGAATCTCGTATTCCAAGAGATTGGTCGTGCCCAATTTGTCAGTTAGGACTTCAGGAAAACTGGAACAAATCTGCCTTATGTCCTCAGCCTCTTTCGGCGTAAGATGTCCTAGTTGGTCAGGAGGAGTCAAGCTCTTATCTTCCATCTCTAAGGCAGCAGTCCCACGAGGACTCGACATCTGAAAAGGGAACGAGCACCCGCCTGGCGAAAGCAAAGAAAACATGACTGGAGGCCAAATCCAAAATCATGCCAGTTTTTCCGATAAAATCTGCTCCAAGATGAAAGGAAAAAGTCAGGTCCTTAGCCACCAAAAAGCTCCAATCCCAAGAGAAATAATTAATTTTGATGTGAATCTGGGCACTACAGATAATAGGTAAAGGTGTGCGTGAAGCAGTCCAGCAGATAAGTGAACTAGGCTCAACCTGCCGTATTAGCCCAGAGGATTTTAGATCTTCAAAAAACGACAAAGAAATCAGGCTGCGTGCTGACCCAGAATCAACCAGGGCCTTCTGCACCACATTCCCCACAAGTACATCCAGTTGTGGGCAGGTTGAGCGGGCAGCCCTTACTCCCTGCGCAGCCAGAGCAGCAACCTCCCCTCTCGGCCAACGATGATAAACTGTCCCCAAGTCTATTTCTTTCTGTTTTTCTTTCTGTTCTGCATTAAACCAGCTACCCTTTTACCATCAAAATCAGGTACATATTTGCCCTCAAAATTACCTTTACGGCACGAGTCGGGCTTACTCGTCCGCAAGCTTACTAGTTTTTTTATTAAGTGGACAAAACGGTCTAATATGTCCCACTTGCTTGCAGCCATAACAGGTAGGAGGCTGCCTACGGGGAAGGAGCAGCTGCTGGCTCAGACTGCACCGGAGCATGGACCGGCCCCGGAGGCAAGTGAGGAAGATGCCTCGACATGGCCTCCCTTTGATCATCATCCGCATCCTGAACCCCTCTAGAGATGATGGAGAGGCGGTCCAAATCCGCAAAAAGATGCGGGGACGGCTACAAAAAATCAAACGGGAGCGTTCTTCAGGTTTAAATGCCCTCCAAAATAAAGGCTCACCAACTCCGTTTCGCTCAAGCTCAAGCGCAACACCCGGGCTACATCCCGTTATCTCCCCGACCAAAATGGCTCAACGTCTCGTCTGGTGCCTGAGGACGGGTAAACGCGTTCCACCCGCAAGCGCTCCCTAACCCGAGCAGGTACAAAGAACTCCAAGATCTCGGCGTGGAACTGGTTCAAAGGTGGCACCTCTCTTAAGGCAGTCTAGAAGGCGATCAAAAAGCGGGCCTTAAGGAAAACTGCGCTAAAATCTGCATAAGCATGGCATCTGTCATACCAGGAAATTCTCCTTAACATAAAAAACTTCCAGAAGGAAATGGATAAGTCAAATTAGTGTCAAGGCCCATCAACTTTGGGTAAGTGTTGTAAAACACTCCCCAAAGGATGGGGCAGTTTGCCAAAGCTAGAAAAGGAAGGCAACAACTATAGATTGATGCCTCACCAGCCGCTTCAGGAGGGCCACTACCCATCGGAGACATAGTAACTCTGGGAGGCTCGAAAGAAAGAGCCGGTGGAGGTTAGCAAAAGTAATGGTAGTGGGAACCTCCGTTGGAGTGACAGCGGTAAATAGTACCCCCTTCTCTTTCACCGAGCGCACCTCACTCAAAACCATCTAAGGCTTGTTTTAATTTTGTTACTGGCCGAAAAAGCCCAACTTTTAATATCAGAGTTTAAACTAGGAGCTGACATAAGTAAAACTATTCTGTCACGCCAATGTAAAAAGCTGAGATGCCAATCTATCCTTTGCTGACCCGGGACATGGGAAGTGACTCAAAATTAATATCGTCTTCTAATTCCTCCATTCGGGGTTTTACAAAACTCAAATTCTGTGTTAATTTGGAAACTCTGCATTCCAGCTAGCGGTCCAAACGCTATACAAGCCCGTAATTGAGCTCTTAATGCCCTCACATCTCCCTCGGGCTTTCTGTCCTCTCGCCAGGACCTCAAAAACCAACTCGGGCTTTGCGTAGATGTTCAGGCACCAGGGAAAACACCATACCAAACAATTAAGACAAATAAATACCAACAATAAAACAACAAAGCGTACGCAACAATTACTTAGTAACCTAAGTGGACTCAACTCACAAAAGGCTTACACTGACGAGGTCCAAGTGAAGAACTTAATACCCGCTACCTAATAGAAGGATACCCTGCAAATATACACGAACCACAACCTACAAAACACAGAAGCAATAAATATAACACAAAACAAAACACATTGATAGGGGAGAAGTAGAGTACAGTTAGATAAATTTAGCGGTTAAGCAATTTAGAGTCCCTTGCTCCCTGCAAAGGGTAAGTCTGCAGGAAGCAAGACACTAAACCAATTCCACCCGGTATCCTGTGCTAGGGCGGAGCTCCTAATGAAAAAAAAATTGTGTACTCTAACCTCCCCCTACCTAACACTAACCTACACCAACAAACAAAACCAGAACTGAGAGACAGCTGAGAGAGCAGCTAACCACGCTCTGCTACCATTGAAACCGTACATCGCCGCTCGCACACCCACAGCAAACCATCAGGGAAAGCGCGCGCGCCCATGGTGGCGAACGGGATTGCCGGATCAAAACAAACTAGGTAAGAAAAGAACACCGTGGTCAGTATACTCAGGTTCATTTACTAAGACACCGCATAGGCCTATCCAGTCAAAAATAAATATATATATATATATATATATATATATATATATATATATATACTATAAATAAAAAAAAAATAAAAAGTGCCTGCAGTAGTCTTGGACTGCAAACAATCCTCGTCAGGTGCACCTGCATACAAAAATTAGAAACGCCATAATTTGAAACAAGAAATGCCAATTCCACCCGGTATCCTTCGGCTAAGGGCGGGCTCCTAATGAAATCCAAGAAAATAAATAACTAAATAATATCTAAAACTAACTTAAAATTAAATAACAAAATATAAACTATATAAATGGCAACAATAACAATAACAAATAAATAAAGAATATGGGCAGGGTATCACAGATGTTGACTAGTAGAAATGTCCATCATGGTGGCCGTCCCTTCAGCAGAGCGCTAAAGCGAAGGTTCTCTGCGACCACGCATGATGGAGAGATGGCAGCAGAAAATCAACTCATCTCCTGGACCTCAATCAGTGAGGGGCCGGTAAAACTTAGCCGCACATGTCAGAAGGAGAATAGCTCAGCAAAACTAACAAACACTAAATAAACAAAAATATATTAAACTGGAGCTACTCCTAACTTGTACACCACGGCTCGGAGGTCTTTGCCACTCTACCGGAAAGGCCAAACGCCTTCAAATGAGGTCAGTGGCCTCTGCAGCCAATAAACCACACACACATACACTATATAAAAACACACATGAGCCGGGGTGGGAGATATAGGTATTGAACCGGCTCACTTTTAATTAAAGATTATAGCATTCTAAAAAGGCATTATTCTTTAAAAAAATTATAATCCAGCGATATATCAGCATAATACAAAATCTCTATTAATCAGTTGCTTAACAAATAAATCAAATTCTACATATCAATAACTGAAACATGTTCTTTTAACCGCTGGTATTTCAGTAAATTTACTGTAATGTTTTAGAAATGCATATGAAAGTAAACAGTTTTATCAATCCCATCACTATAATGATGACATTCAGTGCACGTATTAGCACGGCAGTCACATCAATTTAACTTAAATTGATAGTGAGACACTAGCAGTAATAGTAACCAGATATGATTAGAAGAATTGTGGGCTCCTAAGAGCTAAGATGCTGTTGAGGAAAGTTAGGTAAACAACAGCAATGATGATGGCTCCAGGTGGATGATTGCATGTAGTTCATTCCAAATATTAGGGAGGTTGTGATGGCAGGCGGGATGAAAATGACTGGTTGCTATAAGTAACAGATAGACGTGGGTTGCATACTGGTGGTGAGCACCTTCATTTTACATATGGGTCTAAATAGGAGGTAGCCTGAAAACACTAGTAAGCAAATAGCTTTTGAAACTGTTACGACTCGATTGCATCATACTAATAAGACCCTATATGGAAAATGCAATTGTAGATGAAAAGTGGGGCAAGGGTTTATAGTCTTTGTAACTATAAACAATTTAGACAATCTATTCTTAATTTTTATCAAAACATTACT
>NW_025780811.1:0-35000 GCF_021130785.1 Homalodisca vitripennis
TTAGAAGTTTATAAGGGGAACTACTTAGTGTACCTCATTTAATAGATGGATGTTCAAAATGTTTCCTTTTGGCCGTCTGACAATAGTGCTACTACGTTTTATAATCAAGTAAATATACCCTGCTGCATTAAGAGAATACAATGAAAAGTGAAGGCAGTACCTCCAGGTCTAAAGGTTTTCACCATCCATCTGGGAACTTGTCCCATAATGGCTTGTTTATCATGTTCTCATCAGTTTCTCCTTATCTCCTGTTTCAACTTAAGCTACAGTAGACTTTTCTGCAGCCATATCCTGTTACTGCAAGTTATAAGTTTTGAAGAGATGTTGCTTAGTGAGCGTGAGAATTGAAAGAATTAACCACTTCTTTAATGAATATGCCGAACTGGTCGGTGTGATAATGTAAGACCGTTTGCCAGACAGTATACACTCCATTATTTCTAATGCTACAAAAGTTTAATTTTCAATTCACAACAGCGTTTTCAATGCACTCTTACACCGGTCCAGAGTACAATCAGGTGGTAATGAACACGACTCTTTGTTTTGACCTAATCTTACTCCGGTCCTGAGCAATACAGGTGGTAATGATCACTACTCTATTTCAGCGTAATCTTACTCAGGTCCTGAGCAATACAGTGGTAATGAACACGACTCTTTGTTTTGACCTAATCTTACTCCGGTCCTGAGCAATACAGGTGGTAATGAACATGATCACTACTCTATTTCAGAGTAATCTTACTCCGGTCCTGAGCAATACAGGTGGTAATGATCACTACTCTTTTTCAGCGTAATCTTACTCTGGTCCAGTGCAATATCGGGTGGTAATGATCACTACTCTATTTCAGCGTAATCTTACTCCGGTCCTGAGCAATACAGGTGGTAATGATCACTACTCTATTTCAGCGTAATCTTTACTCTGGTCCAGTGCAATATCGGGTGGTAATGATCACTACTCTATTTCAGCGTAATCTTACAACGGTCCTGAGCAATATAGGTGGTAATTATCCCTGCTCTATTTCAGTGTTAATCTTACTCTGGTCCAGAGCAATATCAGGTGGCATTGATCACTTCTCTATTTCAGCGCAGCCTTACACGGTCCAGACCAATATCACGTGGCTATCTATGATCATGACTCTGTTTTAGCGCAATATTTTTTTAAACAATTATTACATATTAAATATAAAATAATCTGTGTTATTTGTTGGCCATAGACAGCTTTAATTACGCCACAATACCCAATAGTCTAATTATTTTATATAAAAGATCATAAAAAATAAGGTATGTTATTTGCTATTGCGTAAGTTATTAAATTAAAGAAAATTAATTACTAACGATACTTAGGTTAAATTTGAGTTATTGGAGGTGTTTTAAAACCATCGGAGAGGCGAAAACGGCGCAAGACGGCCATCGCATCAATAGTGAAAAAAGTTTTTTTATGTGTAATAAAGTAAGTTAGTCCAGTAAATAAACGTGATCATATACATTAGTCTTGTATATAGATGAGAGCAGCGACTCAGCGTGTTCAGCGCCGACCTCCAACAGCCAGACAGAGACACGATTTTTGTATGTAGACAGCAGGACCTGCAGGTCCCTTATGTGTTGCGGAATATTACTGAGTAGGAAACTTGCAATGTAGTAGGGGTTGGTGTAACTACACGATTTTATTACTCGGGTAGCCTGCAGGCCCACGCTAACAGCATTCCTTGTAAAATATCTATGTGTGACAGGGGTGGACGATCTCCTGCCTGAAATCAGTACGCCTAAATGCTTTTAAATCAGTTATCATATGCTTTGGCGGCTTGAATCAATTTTATATAAAATTGAATTTTAAAAGAGCAATTTAATTTTTTCCTTTCCAGGGTTTTCAATTTCTGGAAAAAAGTTCAGTTTTTCCCCTCGAAATAAAAATTTCTTTTCTGATCCATTTGCTACTTGAACTATTGGAGCAAGCTTTGATTCTTTTTCGGGACACTATATATTAAGATGATAGCTTAAAAAATCAGAAAAATATTAAATCTGCTGCTCTATTTACTGAAATTCTTTGAAAAGTAAAGAGTTGACGAGTCCTATATTATTTTATCGTTTTTAGTAATTTTCAGGCACCTCCTCTTGATTTATCCTCAACTAACTAGCCCCTTGGCCATAGTGGTCGGAATGGAGGTGTTGACCACATACCACAACTACAGGACACTTGGAAGCTTAGTAATTATATTATCAATTGCTGCTATGACGTTATCGTCACGCGCGTTGGTGTTTTGACTGACAATTCCAGACCCAAACGACCCCAACACGTTTACTAATCGTTTTGTGGATGGGTGTTGTGTGTTGACACATGGATTTTAAAATCCTCCATTAGGATATAATTCTGTTTATGATAGGTCAGATCAGCCAATACGGCTTCGAAATTGTAAAAACGTTTTTTTCATTTCCACTGGTGACCTGTAAATTGCAATGACAATTAATTTTGATTTGAGTTGAAAGAAATTTGATTCCTGAAGTGAAAAAGTGGTCAAAAGAAAAACTCACAAAACTTCCAATCCTCCTCCCTTAGATAGTTGTTGGCAATAAGTGTTGGCCAGAATAGATTTTTTGGAATATGACAACGGTCACTTGTTTTATATTGAAACCGTTCTCAGTCCACTACTAGAACGTTTTTGTTTGCAGTTGCTCACACAACGGTTTTAATTAGTTAGTGGCGGATGCGCATCATGGTGAAGCAGTCGTATTGAAAAAGTATTAAGTTAGTCTGTTTTTAATTGAATTATATCAGTTACTTCGGTCCCCTTTTGCTGGTAGGTGGTGTCCCTAAAAACACAGTTATTTTGGCGATTCATCTTACTCAACCCTCATCAGACTCCCGAATGTCGTTTGCCCCCGCAAATCAAGACGCTGCAGCTGTCTGGAGTAGTAGGTTCGCTAAAATCATTTTGTGGTAGCCTGGCCCCTGACTAACAAATACCACTTACCCTCGCCCCTTGCCGTTATTTACTCTGATCCAATCCAGCGAAGTTTCGAACGAGGCTATCCCCCGGTATGGCAATCACCTTGAATCGCAGTTTGGTGTGTGTTACACGGCTTGTCAGACGAGAGATTTGCTGAGGATTCTTTCATTTTACTTTGTGGTAGGATGTTTGATTGGTTGGAACAGTGTTTGTTTTTATGCTTTTTGTGTTTTTTTTACCCACCAGCCCTCTTTACTCATATCCCTATCACTCTCCCCCTTTGACTTTCTCTCCCACATTCCTGAAACTTTCCAATTCAGCTTCAAGAACCTCAATGGTAGTTTTTAGATATGTAATGAGACTCCGGTAGTCAGCAGAGCTCGGGTCTCGACAGGCGGTGGATGGAGACAGAAAGCGGGTCCACATTAAGCCACGCGGTCAGACATGGGAACATTAGACTGCACCTGCAGAACACACTGCACAGAACAGTCAGCTTGAGTGGGAGCGGGGTTATCTTGTGGGCAGAGGAGCAACTTTCACTGTACACCGCGGGAGATCCGGTTGTCACGGGGTGGTGTAATTCATGACGGAGATCTCGTCCGTGTACTGGAGCAAGCGAGTATCTCACTCAATAGTATGTTTCAGCAACTTACCTGTATGTATATGTACTTGTGTATTTTACATTATTCAAAACTATAAAGGGTTTGACAGTTTATGTTTTCCGTGCAGCTGATAAATAAATAATGTAAAATAAAATAGGATGATAAGATTTAAATTAAAACAGTGGTTCTATAATATCTCAACAATGAATAAACTAAGTAGGATAAAATGTATTAAAAGTTTATATGGCAAAAAGCATATAGATCTTATGACCTCAAGGGTATATGCTGTCTCTCTTATCTGTACTGCTATCAGCGCTTGTAACAAACGATGTTAGAGCTTGGTGATAAGGTTCGGCACTCTGCGATACAGAAAGGAAACATGCTGGTATTACTGTGAGTACGTCTAACCTTGTGTTAATGGTCAGCTTCACATACAACGATTACTTACAAAGTAATAATTTAGGTTAGCCAAGTCACGTTTACATGTGCACTATTTAAATCACTTAGTGTTTTCTATATTGAAAGTGTTTGAAATGTTTCAAAACACACTAAATTAAAATTAAAAAAACCGGTGCATCGTAGATATCCTGCTTTACCATGTTTGACCTGGGTCAGCAAACTCAACCACCTTGTTAACACTGTAGATGTGTGAAACGCTCTGATTTATGATAGTAAGAGAGCCTCATCACACCACTACGGTGCCCTTCAGTAGCGAAACGCGTTAAATAAAATGCACTAATGTAGCCATTGTATACGATTTTTAATACTTTAGGTGCAATTACCGATAGTAAGAGAGCCATCACACCACTACGGTGCCCTTCAGTAGCGAACGCGTTAAATAAATGCACTAATGTAGCCATTGTATACGATTTTAATACTTTAGGTGCAATTACCGATAGTAAGAGAGCCATCACACCACTACGGTGCCCTTCAGTAGCGAACGCGTTAAATAACTGCACTAATGTAGCCATTGTATACGATTTTAATACTTTAGGTGCAATTACCGATAGTAAGAGAGCCATCACACCACTACGGTGCCCTTCAGTAGCGAACGCGTTAAATAAATGCACTAATGTAGCCATTGTATACGATTTTTAATACTTTAGGTGCAATTACCGATAGTAAGAGAGCCATCACACCACTACGGTGCCCTTCAGTAGCGAACGCGTTAAATAACTGCACTAATGTAGCCATTGTATACGATTTTAATACTTTAGGTGCAATTACCGATAGTAAGAGAGCCATCACACACCACTACGGTGCCCTTCAGTAGCGAACGCGTTAAATAACTGCACTAATGTAGCCATTGTATACGATTTTAAATACTTTAAGGTGCAATTACCGATAGTAAGAGAGCCATCACACCACTACGGTGCCCTTCAGTAGCGAACGCGTTAAATAAATGCACTAATGTAGCCATTGTATACGATTTTTAATACTTTAGGTGCAATTACCGATAGTAAGAGAGCCATCACACCACTACGGTGCCCTTCAGTAGCGAACGCGTTAAATAAATGCACTAATGTAGCCATTGTATACGATTTTAATACTTTAGGTGCAATATACCCGATAGTAAGAGAGCCATCACACCACTACGGTGCCTTTCAGTAGCGAACGCGTTAAATAAATGCACTAATGTAGCCATTGTATACGATTTTAATACTTTAGGTGCAATTACCGATAGTAAGAGAGCCATCACACCACTACGGTGCCCTTCAGTAGCGAACGCGTTAAATAAATGCACTAATGTAGCCATTGTATACGATTTTAATACTTTAGGTGCAATTACCGATAGTAAGAGAGCCATCACACACCACTACGGTGCCCTTCAGTAGCGAACGCGTTAAATAAATGCACTAATGTAGCCATTGTATACGATTTTAATACTTTAGGTGCAATTACCGATAGTAAGAGAGCCATCACACCACTACGGTGCCCTTCAGTAGCGAACGCGTTAAAATAAATGCACTAATGTAGCCATTGTATACGATTTTAATACTTTAGGTGCAATTACCGATAGTAAGAGAGCCATCACACCACTACGGTGCCCTTTCAGTAGCGAACGCGTTAAATAAATGCACTAATGTAGCCATTGTATACGATTTTAATACTTTTAGGTGCAATTACCGACAGTAAGAGAGCCATCACACCACTACGGTGCCCATTCAGTAGCGAACGCGTTAAATAAAATGCACTAATGTAGCCATTGTATACGATTTTAAATACTTTAGGTGCAATTATACCGATAGTAAGAGAGCCATCACACCACTACGGTGCCCTTCAGTAGCGAACGCGTTAAATAAATGCACTAATGTAGCCATTGTATACGATTTTTAATACTTTAGGTGCAATTACCGATAGTAAGAGAGCCAATCACACCACTACGGTGCCCTTTCAGTAGCGAACGCGTTAAATAAATGCACTAATGTAGCCATTGTATACGATTTTAATACTTTAGGTGCAATTTACCGATAGTAAGAGAGCCATCACACCACTATACGGAGCCCCTTCAGTAGCGAACGCGTTAAATAAATGCACTAATGTAGCCATTGTATACGATTTTAATACTTTAGGTGCAATTACCGATAGTAAGAGAGCCATCACACACCACTACGGTGCCCTTTAGTAGCGAACGCGTTAAATAAATGCACTAATGTAGCCATTGTATACGATTTTAATACTTTAGGTGCAATTAACCGATAGTAAGAGAGCCATCACACCACTACGGTGCCCTTCAGTAGCGAACGCGTTAAAATAACTGCACTAATGTAGCCATTGTATACGATTTTAATACTTTAGGTGCAATTACCGATAGTAAGAGAGCCATCACACCACTACGGTGCCCTTCAGTAGCGAACGCGTTAAATAAATGCACTAATGTAGCCATTGTATACGATTTTAATACTTTAGGTGCAATTACCGATAGTAAGAGAGCCATCACACCACTACGGTGCCCTTCAGTAGCGAACGCGTTAAATAACTGCACTAATGTAGCCATTGTATACGATTTTAATACTTTAGGTGCAATTACCGATAGTAAGAGAGCCATCACACCACTACGGTGCCCTTCAGTAGCGAACGCGTTAAATAAATGCACTAATGTAGCCATTGTATACGATTTTAATACTTTAGGTGCAATTACCGATAGTAAGAGAGCCATCACACCACTACGGTGCCCTTCAGTATCGAACGCGTTAAATAAATGCACTAATGTAGCCATTGTATACGATTTTAATACTTTAGGTGCAATTACCGATAGTAAGAGAGCCATCACACCACTACGGTGCCCTTCAGTAGCGAACGCGTTAAAATAAATGCACTAATGTAGCCATTGTATACGATTTTAATACTTTAGGTGCAATTACCGATAGTAAGAGAGCCATCACACCACTACGGTGCCCTTCAGTAGCGAACGCGTTAAATAAATGCACTAATGTAGCCATTGTATACGATTTTAATACTTTAGGTGCAATTACCGATAGTAAGAGAGCCATCACACCAACTACGGTGCCCTTCAGTAGCGAACGCGTTAAATAAATGCACTAATGTAGCCATTGTATACGATTTTAATACTTTAGGTGCAATTACCGATAGTAAGAGAGCCATCACACCACTACGGTGCCCTTCAGTAGCGAACGCGTTAAATAAATGCACTAATGTAGCCATTGTATACGATTTTTAATACTTTAGGTGCAATTACCGATAGTAAGAGAGCCATCACACCACTACGGTGCCCTTCAGTAGCGAACGCGTTAAATAAATGCACTAATGTAGCCATTGTATACGATTTTAATACTTTAGGTGCAATTACCGATAGTAAGAGAGCCATCACACCACTACGGTGCCCTTCAGTAGCGAACGCGTTAAATAAATGCACTAATGTAGCCATTGTATACGATTTTAATACTTTAGGTGCAATTACCGATAGTAAGAGAGCCATCACACCACTACGGTGCCCTTCAGTAGCGAACGCGTTAAATAACTGCACTAATGTAGCCATTGTATACGATTTTAATACTTTAGGTGCAATTACCGATAGTAAGAGAGCCATCACACCACTACGGTGCCCTTCAGTAGCGAACGCGTTAAAATAAATGCACTAATGTAGCCATTGTATACGATTTTAATACTTTAGGTGCAATTACCGATAGTAAGAGAGCCCATCACACCACTACGGTGCCCTTCAGTATCGAAACGCGTTAAATAAATGCACTAATGTAGCCATTGTATACGATTTTTTAATACTTTAGGTGCAATTACCGATAGTAAGAGAGCCATCACAAGAGAGCGAACATGTTAAATAACTGTACTAATCTAGCTATAGTACACGATTTTAACACTTTACGTGCAATAGCCTCAATTACCGACAGTAAGAGAGCCATCACAACACAATTTGTGCCCTTCAATAGCGAACATGTTACATTGCTGCACTAATCTAGGTAAAATATTCGATTGAACACATTATGTGCAATAACCTCTACTGCCGATAATACGAGAGCCATCACACCACAATTTTATTGTGACCTTCAGTAGCGAACATGTTAAATACCTGTAATAATCTAGCTATAGTATACAATGTTAACACTATATACTATATGCTCAATTTATGATAGTAAGAGATTCATTACTTTCCATAACTTTGTGGTTCAATGTGGCATATTACATAATATTAGATTACGTAAAACCTTTTTGTATTTATCTCAAATAGTTCAGTTTTCTTTTCGGGTTTCTACTTCACGTGTTCGTATGTAATAAATCTGTCATTTAATCGGTATTGGAATACTTGTCAAGTTTGAGGAATGTATGTAATCATGCAATAATTAAGACAGTACTTATCTTACTTACTAAGTCGTCTGTGGACCACATAATTTTCTTAAATATTGTGATAGAAATATGCTCGAAACTTATGAAATTTGTAAGAGAATTATTTTTGAAATTTAGAACGATGAGGGATTACTCTGATGAGAATTATGAATATCCGATGGGCAAACATTCTACGCTGCTATAATTAATATCTCTGTTGCTATAGACCCTCCTTGTAAATTACACAAACAGTTGAATCTAAGCTAATATGTTGTTCTTGTTTACGTTCTCATCAGTTCAATTCCCTTCCCTCATGAAATCAACTTAATTTAAAACATGGTTAAGAATGCTGATATTAACCATTTTTATTTCCATCCGATAATTTATCAATGTGTACATATATTTTAAACAAGATAAGAAAGCAAGACTCTTATTAAATATATTTTTAATATATACAAAACTACGTCCAGATAAAGTAAGTTTTAGAGTAATGTCGAATAGCTTCTTAAACAAGCAGAATTAAAATCTACTCTATCTTTGGCTCCTATCTAAAACTACGTAGGAGGATTAAATGCATGACAGTAGGCCGCCCTAAGAGGGAAAAACATTACATAGAATTTAGCGTACTCTGCGACCTTTGGAATATTCGTCGGGCAATTTAAGTCCTGAACAATAAGTAAAAAAGGAAATTCAGGTATTTGTCTGAAAACTTGTAGAAAATATTGTAAAATTTAGATCTTTGTTAATTACCAAATATTATATTTTCTATTTTATACCCACGTACGGCGAGTGTTTTTTATTACAGAATTACAATTTCTTCCCGGTGGCATTACAAAATTCCAGTTTATGGTTGTCCATCAAATTATGTGTTTCCTAATTGTACAAAGTACCATAACAAGAAAATGGATAACCGTAACATCTAGATAAATAATCTTTTCCACATGATTTATTACAATTTTAAAATTTTGTTATGTATAGAATGTAATATTTCATTTTAAAATATAAATTAATATTCTAGATCACTAAATTTTATATAAGACATTTTAGTAAGTTTACTGGCAGTTCAGAGCTAGCTTGCCTACGTAATACAAGTGATGCTGCACCATAAATCTTTCTGGGCTTATGGTTAAACGGCTAAAGTGCCAGTTCAGGTATACATGTTGTACTTCTTTGTACTATAAACGGTTTAGTAGCGTAATAGCCTGTGGATAAATAGCTAATTAAAACAAACTGCTTACGACAGGGCAAATTAAGTAATAAAATATAACCATTAAACTACCTTGTTTTACAACTACTGTAATAAGTGCAAGCCGTGTACTCTAGGTTATTTTGTTTGAAGTGTTGACTTATTTTTCACACAAAGACAAACATACGTAGAAAAAGCGAAAACGTTTAGATAACTGAGTGTTGTGACCTATTTAAACAGCATTTGAAGAGTAAATTCTGTACTATTTTAGACACATTATTCTGTATTATTACATAATATGTTCGATTTATTGTAACCACTCAAAATTCCTCATAAAAGTCTGATGATGTTTTTAAATTTAGATAATTACATGCATGGATTCGTGTAGATATGATTAAATTGATATTTTGTACAGTACCTGACCAACTTTGCTTAAGGAGGATGACGATTAGATTATGAAACTCGTTTGCGCATTATATTGAGTCTGCTTCTAATTTAGGGGTTGAAATAAATACAGCAAGAAGCCGCATTGACCCACATTTACAGTGGTGATGTCCACATTAGGAATGCAGAAACACTCGCTTCAGAGCAAAAAGCTTTCCGGTGGTAGTTCACCATTTGGGTATCCCTTCTGCTTTGACGTAGATAAACCTGTGTTGTGGGGTAACATCCGGCTCTCCTCCTACTCTTCCGTACACAGTGAGAAAATTCTACACCTAGTTTTTCAAAAACAGATTACAAACGGCATATATAGATTGTAGTTCCGGGTGTATAGACCATGCTGAAGGAATGCCTCATTAACGACAGTTTTTGACAGCCGTATTAGTGTTTGCATAGTTTCCCCGATAAAAAAAACCTTGGCGTGCGTGGGACTCGAAATTCTTCTTTTGTCAAATAGATATATTTCCGACTGTTGTATTCTATTTATGGTCCAAGATATTTCCCAACCCAAGATAGCGTTAACATTTTTGTCAAAATAAACTTTTGCGTACTTGGGTCTGGAAATTCTTCCTCAATCACATTGAGACTACTTCCGACTATTATATTATATTTATTTCTTTGAGTTGCACCCTATTTTTAACGGCTGAAGTTGGTTAAGCTTCTTGGAAAATGTGTACTCTGTCTGGTGAGAGCAGGGTACATGTATTTAAAGTATCATCGTTCATGGTAAAAATATTGCTTATCTAGTGGTTTTACCCTTTTTTTAAACCATCTGGGTGGTTACGATCTTCATAGAACTTCTCTTATATTATTAGGAAGCTGTGTGTGAAATTTAATCTTTCTAGTAGATCAAATGTAGTTCCCGTAGGGCCTGCAACCTTATTTTAACTACTAAGGGTAGTTGATCTGTTGTAACACATTTTTCTTTTTCTTTTGACAGTCTTGATTTCAAATACAAAATCGTGTTACGGTGCAGTAGGACATCGGGAAACTACAAATATATAGTTCCTGAATGAATAACAATTAGTGAGAATTAGTCACAAAAAAATATAAATAACATAATGTACAGAA
Source organism: Homalodisca vitripennis (assembly GCF_021130785.1). Lineage (NCBI taxonomy): Eukaryota > Metazoa > Arthropoda > Insecta > Hemiptera > Cicadellidae > Homalodisca > Homalodisca vitripennis. The sequence continues at coordinate 11,043 of NW_025780811.1, forward strand.
AGAGAGGTGTTATGACTAATAAAGTTTCTATTTCGAGTTTTTTATTCTTTGTGGGATGGTAAACATGAAACTTAAAACAAAAAAGAAACTCTTGGGGCTGAGAGCCAGTCACACAAATTTCTTACAAAGGAGATACTATATAAATGTAACTTAGGCCTATATCTAAGTTTCTGAAATAACTAACTCTTGTGACACTGTTATGTAGACCCTGCTAGGATTATGTTTTCTACATTAATAAATGGACAAATATTTAAACTAGACAGTCAAAAATATACACTAATGTTTTTGTGGAAAATAAAATGATTTCTAACGTTTTCAAAAATACTAATTCCTTCTGTACGAACCTTACATTATTAGGCAAACAGTTATAAAGCTGTGGTGCGAGATAATTAGAGAATATCTAGTACAGTGTATGCTTAGGTCTCGGCACATAAGCGTTCAGTCTATTTCTGAGGCCGTGGCAGTATTACGAACATCACTACTGTAACAGTCCACACCAGTCTCTGTTACTGATGCTGGCTAGCTCAGGGGAAAGGGGGGATAAGTTGTTCCAAGTCCTAGGCGAAGTCCACAACAACGACGAAAAATGTTCAATATTTATTTTGGGGCGCCACCTTGTTTTGGAAGGAGACTCCAGGGACTGTAACAAGGAACCAGTCCTTTCCAGGTTCCGGGACTTCACCAGGGTAAGCAGGTGTAGGGACCCAAGAGAATTACCAAAGGTCGATGAACCGTTTACAATAAAAGTTAAATTTAATTGTGAGAATACGAATATATTTATAAATTTAGTAACTAGGAAAATGTTTGGTGTGACTCCAACTATATTAATATAACTATAAATTTAAGCTGTGAAGACGGGAAAACGCAAGACTACAGAACTTTACAGACTCGAGTTTATTGCAATAATTCCCGTAAAGGGCAAAAACGTATCCTATATCATTTTATAACAGTTACAGACAGTATTGCCTCTAATCTGCGCTACAGTGAAACAAAAAAACAACTCCATATATATAACCAAGACTATTACTGATATAACCACACAGACTTAGATAAGATACCTTAAGATAATTAAACCCTTCTTACAATACAGATATATAATTAAACATTTAACATAAACCAACTTAACTACCTAAAGACAGTAAAAGAGTAATAATTGATGCAACTCTTATTTGTGGAGTCCCAGGCGCTGAGTATCCTCCGAGAGGTATATCGAGAGGAATGGTCCCGTCTCGAAGAGGAATACAGTATAACCTGAGAGATCACCAAAAAAATTTGTAAGTCACTCACCAGAAGACGACAAGTCCACGCCCGATAACTTCAACGAAGTCGACCGAACCGAGAGGAAGCACACGACCGCGGGTGAACCGGATGTGCGGTACGGCAGTGTCGGTCGGTACGGCACGGCAGACAAACAGGCGGGTGCCGGCAACAGCAACTCGGAGAGCGCAGCAACAGTGGGGACTAACAGATTATCCTCAGTCCAGCAGCCACGATCAGACTCCAGGGAATAAAACCCTGCACAATGTTAAAAGATGATAGCCCAGCTCGTTAAATTACTTACAACACAACGTATTCAAAGTTTTTAACTACACTGAATATTAAATACAATAACGAAAGCACCATAACGAATAATAATTCAAGACAACAGTAAAATACATATTTTATAAGTAACAGTCACAGCATCTTTACGGGATTGCAACATCAATTACAGTTACTAAAAGGTACAAGTATCAGAGCGGAAATAGTTTTGTGACTAAAAATGGAGTGCTTTTGGACTAAATTGCTTTTAGTATTTACTAAGTTTAGCACTATTACTGCCTGTATTATTAATTATTTTCAAAGAAACAGTATTATTAAAATACTAATCAATCACACATTGCACAGTGCAATACCAATACTAGATACTAAAGATAATATAGGTATATATATTATTTTAGAGGAAATTACTATGTTACTGAGCGAGCAAACTTTAAATTTAGTGACATAGAAAATAAGCTTAGAATACACAATAAATTATTATTTACAAATATTTTTCATGGTGACACATAGCCTTGTGACATGACGACATTGATTTACAAGACATAAAAATTATAAATTGGTTTAATCAAATTAGCATTAATAATTATTTAATTAATTAAGCTTTCATTCAAAGTGGTTTTATAGTTTATCTTGTTTAACATCTACTGTACGACAACCGTTAAATACATTACATTAACACAACAACTCTGAATAGGTTCCTAATCCTCCTGTTACAACGATCGTATAACTAAAATTACTTAATTAATTTATCTCAACCAATGATAACTTAATGAAAGTTCTCTATATTTGAAACAAGTAGTGAACTATATGTCTACTTTCATCTGAGCATTTACCTAAGTTGCACACTGTACTTGGACATGACTATACTTTAAATGTATTGTTAAATAAGAGTGCTATTGTATACTACTAATTTAGATGGCATGTATACTAAACATAAAACAGATTTAGTTTTATTTATTTATTTGTAATTACTATATAATTAATTAGGTTAGACAAACATTTTTGTAATTTATCATGACTGATTAATTGTATTCATTATGATTTCTTTATAACATTTGAAATGGATTTTATACTAGAAGTAAAATGAAATTATTACAACCATGATGAATTATTTTTAACCTACTGAAGTAGGGCAGTTACATGAAGTAATGGGAGGCTTTCAGTAAAATAATAAAATTATATGAACAGAAACTATCTTTTCTACATTTTGGCGATCAAGATAAAATTATCTAATATTTATTGGGCTTTAAATTGCTTAGGCCACAATGGGAAAATATTATAACATCCATAATTAACAAGGCAACGTACATAATCATTAATAATTTACATACAGAAATCAACAATTCTATTATATAAATGAATTTTTTTCACCTTTATGAAATTATTGGGATATATTTTGTGAATATATAGTTATCTTTTCCAGACATGAAAATATTTTCGGCAACGCCACGAGGTGACGCTTCCGCCTACTACGGCCAATCGACCCTTTACTCAAAATATTACTGATACTTTAATTATGGTTGGGGCTTGAATTTATAAAATCGGTAATGGATATTCTGTCCATGATTATACATATTATTAATAAGGACACCTGCTTACCTCTAAAATGTTCTTCTGAAAACCAAAGTAATCCACCGTAGTGTAGAGGGTTCATCTAGTGTCCGATGTCGTATCATCAATGCCCAGAAGCCACTAGAATGTTCCTTACTGGTAAGCATGTCTAAACAGGGATGCCGCTATCAATCTACCAATGTCAATATCACTATCAACAGCCTGCCCTACCGGTAAACAGCTGTTGATCTACTGTTAGCAGTAGCCGATGTCCTTCACACTCGCTAAAATGAATTTCTCCTGCGCCCTTATGGTAGGTTAGGCAAAATGCAACACTTCCAGGCTTGAGTATTTCGTCCAAACGTTAAAGGCTAGCTCTTTAACTAGATATTCTAATGAGGTGATCAGGCTCATTTGGGAACATATACTAAATCAAGTAGAAAGCATGTTACAAATACCCCCCCCACCAGAAGAAAATTTCCCAAATTTTCTCCGAACTAGTTGTTGTAGGGCTTAAGGTCGGCTACATGCCAATTGCCGATGGACTTTCCGTGAAGATCTTGCAGATTGTAAACCAAAGGAGAAATCTTTTGTGCAATGACATATGGGCCTACAAATCTTGGTGTTAATTTGGCAGAAATGAAGTTAACCGCATCAGACTGAGAAAAGTTCTTCTTCCATACTAGGCTATTAATTCGGTAGGTCTGGGGGCGTCTTCTAAGATTGTAGTGACGGGCATTGGTACGGTGCACCTCTTTCAGCTTCTCAGACACTTCTCGATGTATCGCCTGAAGTTCTTTCAGTTTATCACTGTACTCTTGGCAATCTCCAACCGAAGGCAGTTGGTCCTCAGATTGTAGAACATCAAATCCGGAGCCAGCAACCGTGAGTTCACGTCCAAAGACGAGAAGATTTGGGGTATAACCAGTAGACTCATGGACTGAAGATCTCAGAGCAAATCCCAATTGAGCTATATTCTGGTCCCAATTCCTATGATGGTCTCCTACATAAGCCCGAATCATAGTGATAACTGTCTTATTGGTTCTCTCCGTAGGATTGGCTTGGGGATGGCGACTAGCATTAAACAGGATTTTCACCTTATACTGCTGTGCAAGTTTCTTGACTGGACTCCCGATAAATTCGGAACCGTTGTCACATATTATATATTTTGGCACTCCAAAAACTAAAAAGACATCTTCCTCTAAATGTCTGGCAACTGACGCGGCGGTAGCAGCTCTTAAAGGTTTCAACACAGCAAACTTTGTAAATGAATCAGTGACAACGAGAAGATACTTATTTCCTTTTAGCGAACGGGGAAAAGGGCCCATCAAATCTGCCGAAATCATCTTCCACGGTTCTTGCATCCCACGAATATTCTATCTTCTTTCCTATTGATCTCTTCACTGCGCATTAACCCTGCCGGTTTTTGGTTATCATATTTTGTACTTTGACAAATTTTACATTTTGAAATATACGACGCCACATCCTTCCTCATTTTTGGCCAATAATATTTCTGCTGCATTCTCTTGTACGTCTTCAAAACTCCCTGATGTCCTGAGGTTGGGGCATCATGGCATTCTTCTATAGCTCGACGTCGAATATCCTTGGGTAATACCAATTTCCACTTGGATTCTTCTGTAGATAAGGCTGATAGGTCATCAATCTTCTTCCACAGCAGCTGGTTCTCTTGAACACTCCACTGGCTGTAGGCCGCAGGGTTCTTAATCACCTTTTTCCTCAGGTTAAGATACCACCGATCGCTAATATCTACTGGAATTATCGTTGCACAAGTCGCCGTATTTTCCATATTCAAACCTGTAGAACGAGACAGCAAATCGACAACAACATTTTCCTTTCCTTTCCGATGGACCAATTGGAAGTCATATACTTGTAAACGAAGAGCCCACCTTGCCAAGCGTCCTTGAGGGTCTTTAAGGTTATTCAACCACAGAAGACTATGATGGTCCGTGATTACGGTAAATTTAGTGCCTTCAATGTATGGTCTATACCGTTCAACTGCCCAAATGACGGCTAAGCACTCTCGTTCAGTGGGCTGAGTACTTTTGTTCTTGCTGTGAAAGTGTCCGACTACCATACGCAATAACAACTTCACCTCTCTCATCTGACTGACTCAAAACTGCACCTAAACCAATTCCTGAAGCGTCACACGAAATTGTGAATGGCTTGGTGAAGTCTGGGCATGACAGAATAGGGGCGGTAACTAAACATGACTTAATCTCCTGGAAAGCCTCTTGAGCTTCCTGAGTCCATTCAAATGATTTCCGTTTCTTGATCAGAGAGGTCAAAGGATAGAGTCTTGTCGCAAAATCTGGTATAAAACGTCGATACCATGACGCAGTGCCGCAAAAGCGTCTCACCTCTTTTTGATTGCGCGGAACAGGAATGTCCACAATAGCCTTGACCTTATCAGGGTCCACACGGAGTCCTTTCTCGCTTACCATATAGCCTAGATAACGTAGCTCTGGAATACAGAATTTGCACTTCTCTCTGTTAAGAGTCAATTTTGCGGCCTTAATTCTACGAAAAATCTCTGACAGTACCTCGATATGCTTCTGAAAATTGGACGTAAACCACAATCACATCATCAAGGTAAACAAACACATGAGGCTCCAAATCTGGTCCCAAGACACCATCAACAAATCGCTGCCAAGTAGCTGGAGCGTTACTCAATCCAAAAGGCATGGTTACAAATTGAAACAAACCCCGTCCAGGAATAGTAAACGCGGTTTTCTCCTTACTGGCAGGATCCAATGGAATTTGCCAATATGCGCTCTTTATATCCAAACTTGAAAGATACCGGGCGTCTCTAAGCCGGTCGAGAATACTAGTAACGTGGGGGAGTGGGTAAGCATCCTTCTTGGTCACCATATTGACTCTCCGAAAATCTACACAAAACCTTTTGGTACCATCTGGCTTATCTAGGAGAAGGATTGGTGAAGACCATTCACTATGTGAAGGCTCGATGACTCCAAGCTCTAACATTCTATCTAGCTCCTCATCCACTAATTTCTGTCGAGCGGGAGATATTGGGTAGTATCGCTGCTTAATTGCAGGAGCATTACCAGTATCTATCACGTGCTTCACTTTGTCTGTACGTCCTAGAGTATTAAGTTCATCCTGGAAATGTTGGTCGATCAAATTATGAAGTTTTAGTTTTTCTTCATGCGTCAAATGCTCCTCTGATTTGATACCCTCAATAGAACAGCAATGGACTCGGGAATTTTTCGGGGCAAAATCCCATTTCTGGTGATGAACATCAGCTACAATGTGCATACAGTCCCAAAAATCAATACCCAGAATCAAAGCTTGCTGCAGCGAAGAAAACCACTAAAACATTCAAAGTTTCCGTTTTTCCTTTCAATGTAATAGGAAGATTAAGAATGCCATCAACTTTATGTCGCTTTGAATCAGCTGTCTCAACACATCTGCCATCACTGCTACGTAGTCTAGCCGGAAATTTGTCTAATATCCATAGACCTTCTTTCCCCAAAATTGTTTGGGATGCACCGGAATCCAACAAAGCCTTGATTTCTTTTCCAAACACTCGGACGGTTAGATAAGGTCTTGGGTCGCTCACAGAGCGGTCAAGTACATAGGATACAGGCCTGCAGTCTAAAATTTGAATGTTTAGTCTCGAAATTAGCAAAACCAATGTTCAGGGAGTCAGTTACTTTGGTGCACTTGACTCCCTGCGCTGCCCGTTTTTTGGCCCACACTTGGGACAGTTAGTCTTCAACATCTCAGGAGCACCACAGCCAAAACAAAAACGTTTACGTTCTTTACGACAATTAGAAAATCTGTGGCCAGATTCTCCGCAATTCCAACAAGAAACAGAAGAAGTGGGTGAGGAATTTCTGAACTGGGCGCTTGCGACTTTTACAAGTGGAAGAGATCGTTTCCTATGAGGCTCAAAATACGCTAAATCTGGTTCCAAAGCTACATTTTGGTGTGGAGGTGGTCTACGAAGAGATCTTAAACGGCCCGCTTCCGCTTTTCTTCCTAAACATCGAAGATCCTCCAAAGACTTTATGTCAAATAAGGCCAGACGGTCTTGAAGTTGAGGATGTAGATTGTGCATTATTAACTTAAGCCTGGTTGGTTCTGGAACACTGGAAGCCAACCTACCATACAGACCTTCCATGGCAGCAATAAACAGATCTATGGACTCGTTATCCCCTTGCACTCTAGTAAAAATTTCCTGTTGTAACTGAAAGTCATAATCAGGGGCCTGGAATACAATACGCATTTCTTTGCATAGCTCCTCCCAAGATGAAATTCTTGACTGAGTTGATCTATACCAAATCAGTGCAGAACCACTGAATAGGTCCACTGCAGAATTAAACAACTCCTGAGGTGTAACTCCTCTAGCTCTCCTGAGCTCCTCGACTCTTTCTAAAAATGCTCCAATACTCTGCCCTGATGAGTTGTCAAACTGTACACCCCATTTATACACAGGAACTGACTTGCTTCGAGATCTACTACTGACATCACGAGACTCCTGAAAAGGAACTTGATCAGTTGAATACCCAGCCCTGCTTTGATCTATCGCTGTCTCGGGAAGTAGGCCTAATGGAAGATATTGTGTTTTTCGAACATTCATATCAGCTGAGGCAATGATTTTTCCAACCTCAGATGTCTCAACAGATTTCGTAGTCTCCTGTGTTAATCTTGATGAGTCCTGGTAGGTAGAAGGAATGTTCTGAGGGACCATACTGATAAAAGAATCAATAAAAGTTTTTGTTTTCACAAGCAACTCAGATTTCCGCTGTCCCGGTTCAATATCAGTAGAGGCTGTATCAGGAATTCTCTCAACACGGTAGTACAGATGCCACAACCTTGCAGAAAGCCGTTGGAACTCATTGTCCGTGCGATTTCCATCATAATCAGAAACCAAAGATGACAAGTCAGACAACTTAGCCTCACACTCTTCTAATTCCGTCTCCACATCCAAATTATTTACAACTACCGCATCCGCTGGAACATTCGTAGATAGACAATGTGACAAGCGCTTCCTTAACTCTCCTGCCGAACCTTCTGAAGAAACACCCCTGATTTTCAGTTCATATTCCACCTCAGATTTTCTTAAGTGGTACGCACTCATCGTGATGCAAGAAACCAAGTTAAACAGCGAAACAGACAAGTTCATCCACCCAGTTCAAAAATGTTCATAAACAATAGCCAAAACGATGAAGGACACAAACAAACAAATTTTTACATCACAGACACGTACATAAAATTCAACACAATTATTTCCAAAAGAGTTCAAAACATCATATAAAGAATCTTTAAAGAAGTAAGTTACTTTTAAATTTCAGTACTTGGATCAAAACATAATTCCCAAGCTATCCTCAAAATATCTAACGGATGTCTTCAAAGTTCCGGACACGTTTTCTTAAAACACTCTAATTTCTACACTATTTAAAAAGGAACACAGGCCCCACGTTGGGCGCCATTTGTAACAGTCCACACCAGTCTCTGTTACTGATGCTGGCTAGCTCAGGGGAAAGGGGGGATAAGTTGTTCCAAGTCCTAGGCGAAGTCCACAACAACGACGAAAAATGTTCAATATTTATTTTGGGGCGCCACCTTGTTTTGGAAGGAGACTCCAGGGACTGTAACAAGGAACCAGTCCTTTCCAGGTTCCGGGACTTCACCAGGGTAAGCAGGTGTAGGGACCCAAGAGAATTACCAAAGGTCGATGAACCGTTTACAATAAAAGTTAAATTTAATTGTGAGAATACGAATATATTTATAAATTTAGTAACTAGGAAAATGTTTGGTGTGACTCCAACTATATTAATATAACTATAAATTTAAGCTGTGAAGACGGGAAAACGCAAGACTACAGAACTTTACAGACTCGAGTTTATTGCAATAATTCCCGTAAAGGGCAAAAAACGTATCCTATATCATTTTATAACAGTTACAGACAGTATTGCCTCTAATCTGCGCTACAGTGAAACAAAAAAAACAACTCCATATATATAACCAAGACTATTACTGATATAACCACACAGACTTAGATAAGATACCTTAAGATAATTAAACCCTTCTTACAATACAGATATATAATTAAACATTTAACATAAACCAACTTAACTACCTAAAGACAGTAAAAGAGTAATAATTGATGCAACTCTTATTTGTGGAGTCCCAGGCGCTGAGTATCCTCCGAGAGGTATATCGAGAGGAATGGTCCCCGTCTCGAAGAGGAATACAGTATAACCTGAGAGATCACCAAAAAATTTGTAAGTCACTCACCAGAAGACGACAAGTCCACGCCCGATAACTTCAACGAAGTCGACCGAACCGAGAGGAAGCACACGACCGCGGGTGAACCGGATGTGCGGTACGGCAGTGTCGGTCGGTACGGCACGGCAGACAAACAGGCGGGTGCCGGCAACAGCAACTCGGAGAGCGCAGCAACAGTGGGACTAACAGATTATCCTCAGTCCAGCAGCCACGATCAGACTCCAGGGAATAAAACCCTGCACAATGTAAAAAGATGATAGCCCAGCTCGTTAAATTACTTACAACACAACGTATTCAAAGTTTTTAACTACACTGAATATTAAATACAATAACGAAAGCACCATAACGAATAATAATTCAAGACAACAGTAAAATACATATTTTATAAGTAACAGTCACAGCATCTTTACGGGATTGCAACATCAATTACAGTTACTAAAAGGTACAAGTATCAGAGCGGAAATAGTTTTGTGACTAAAAATGGAGTGCTTTTGGACTAAATTGCTTTTAGTATTTACTAAGTTTAGCACTATTACTGCCTGTATTATTAATTATTTTCAAAGAAACAGTATTATTAAAATACTAATCAATCACACATTGCACAGTGCAATACCAATACTAGATACTAAAGATAATATAGGTATATATATTATTTTAGAGGAAATTACTATGTTACTGAGCGAGCAAACTTTAAATTTAGTGACATAGAAAATAAGCTTAGAATACACAATAAATTATTATTTACAAATATTTTTCATGGTGACACATAGCCTTGTGACATGACGACATTGATTTACAAGACATAAAAATTATAAATTGGTTTAATCAAATTAGCATTAATAATTATTTAATTAATTAAGCTTTCATTCAAAGTGGTTTTATAGTTTATCTTGTTTAACATCTACTGTACGACAACCGTTAAATACATTACATTAACACAACAACTCTGAATAGGTTCCTAATCCTCCTGTTACAACGATCGTATAACTAAAATTACTTAATTAATTTATCTCAACCAATGATAACTTAATGAAAGTTCTCTATATTTGAAACAAGTAGTGAACTATATGTCTACTTTCATCTGAGCATTTACCTAAGTTGCACACTGTACTTGGACATGACTATACTTTAAATGTATTGTTAAATAAGAGTGCTATTGTATACTACTAATTTAGATGGCATGTATACTAAACATAAAACAGATTTAGTTTTATTTATTTATTTGTAATTACTATATAATTAATTAGGTTAGACAAACATTTTTTGTAATTATCATGACTGATTAATTGTATTCATTATGATTTCTTTATAACATTTGAAATGGATTTTATACTAGAAGTAAAATGAATTATTACAACCATGATGAATTATTTTTAACCTACTGAAGTAGGGCAGTTACATGAAGTAATGGGAGGCTTTCAGTAAAATAATAAAATTATATGAACAGAAACTATCTTTTCTACATTTTGGCGATCAAGATAAAATTATCTAATATTTATTGGGCTTTAAATTGCTTAGGCCACAATGGGAAAATATTATAACATCCATAATTAACAAGGCAACGTACATAATCATTAATAATTTACATACAGAAATCAACAATTCTATTATATAAATGAATTTTTTTCACCTTTATGAAATTATTGGGATATATTTTGTGAATATATAGTTATCTTTTCCAGACATGAAAATATTTTCGGCAACGCCACGAGGTGACGCTTCCGCCTACTACGGCCAATCGACCCTTTACTCAAAATATTACTGATACTTTAATTATGGTTGGGGCTTGAATTTATAAAATCGGTAATGGATATTCTGTCCATGATTATACATATTATTAATAAGGACACCTGCTTACCTCTAAAATGTTCTTCTGAAAACCAAAGTAATCCACCGTAGTGTAGAGGGTTCATCTAGTGTCCGATGTCGTATCATCAATGCCCAGAAGCCACTAGAATGTTCCTTACTGGTAAGCATGTCTAAACAGGGATGCCGCTATCAATCTACCAATGTCAATATCACTATCAACAGCCTGCCCTACCGGTAAACAGCTGTTGATCTACTGTTAGCAGTAGCCGATGTCCTTCACTCGCTAAAATGAATTTCTCCTGCGCCCTTATGGTAGGTTAGGCAAAATGCAACACTTCCAGGCTTGAGTATTTCGTCCAAACGTTAAAGGCTAGCTCTTTAACTAGATATTCTAATGAGGTGATCAGGCTCATTTGGGAACATATACTAAATCAAGTAGAAAGCATGTTACACTACGCTATGTTTTACTCATATTACAATAAACTTTGAAAGACAATATATTTAGCTTTTTAAAAATGGGCATGAACGTAACAGAATAAATAGTGTTCTTCTAGTGGTTTATGAAAATGCTTTCTTTTTTTATATTTAAGTCATGACAAAAGTCACGGGAACGTGCCAAATTTCAACTTTCTGGGATATCGGGAAGATACGGAATGAGTAAGAAGTGATGAGTAAGTAAGTACGAGAGTGATTTAGTTACAGACTCAATAATACTGGTGGTTTCTTACTTATGGGTTAAATAAAACTCATGAGAGAAGATCACCATAGCATCCTATGGTCCTCTTAACTACAGAGTATAAACAGGGAGAACATTGAAAACTATTTGTAACTGAGGTATAACAGCGAATCTATTACCAATATTTAAAAAGATTTAAATCAATTCTTCTTAATTATTTTTATTATTTGAATTTAATTATTTATAATTTTTTGATAAGAAAAATGTAGATGAAGGTAATCCTATATACGCATATCTTTGGGACTTTTCCGCTAAAAACAATGCGCTTTATAACATATAGTTTACTAGTTTAAAGCCTTCATATATTACAATGAATAGTTTCAGTATCCTATAGTAATCTCAAATATATGGAATATTAAAATATTTTCGATTATAATAACACCCAGAATAAGAAACGGAGATTCGCAGGTTTAGCCTTCGGCATGGATGGCGCTAATGAATGATCTTCAAATCTAAATACACCAACAGTACACTTAATCTAACAACAGCTGTTCCGCAATATCCTGTTCTTTATATGCAATTGTCAGGAGATTAATACGTAGGCGATGGAAATATTTAATCACCTTCTTTACATAATATTTATTCTAATTAATATATACTAAAGAGATGCATCAACATTATGCACATAAATCGACGAACTAATAAAATCTGTCTATCCCTAATTAACCATAACCATCCCAAATACATTCATCACTATTACAGTAGTATTACAGTGTTGTACACTACTGCACTTTAAAGTTTTATACACCAAATAATGAATAATGGACTCCTTACTTCAACACACACGCCCAAAGAATAACAAATTATATTATAAATTACGTAACTGACGTGTTGCCGGAGAGACTGCCGGATACAGGTTCTGCGGTCACAATGAAACTGCCAGAATTGTTCTGTTTACAATCGTATTCTGCAGCTATTTTAAAATGAAAATGAGGGTTCAATGCACAGCCACAGTGAACAGATAAGTAACACATTAACCTCCGTTAAAACCCCACACTTGACTGATATGTTGCCGAATGGACTGCTGCACAAATCTTTACAGTAGCCACATTGAAACTGACAGAATTGCTGTATCCACGAAAGTATACTCCAGTAATGAATATGTCACTTTATGGCCACAGAGGGTGTCTACGTAATACATTATGCTCAGTTATAAACATCCCAATGACTGACGTACTGCCTGAGATATTGCTGTATAAATCTTTACAGTGGCCACATTGAAACTCACAGAATTGCTGTATCCACGAAAGTATACTCCAGTAATGAATATGTCACTTTATGGCCACAGAGGGTGTCTACGTAATACATTATGCTCAGTTATAAACATCCCAATGACTGACGTACTGCCTGAGATATTGCTGTATAAATCTTTACAGTGGCCACATTGAAACTCACAGAATTGCTGTATCCACGAAAGTATACTCCAGTAATGAATATGTCACTTTATGGCCACAGAGGGTGTCTACGTAATACATTATGCTCAGTTATAAACATCCCAATGACTGACGTACTGCCTGAGATATTGCTGTATAAATCTTTACAGTGGCCACATTGAAACTGACAGAGTTGCTGTATCCACGAACGTATACTCCAGTAATGAATATGTCACTTTATGGCCACAGAGGGTGTCTACGTAATACATTATGCTCAGTTATAAACATCCCAATGACTGACGTACTGCCTGAGATATTGCTGTATAAATCTTTACAGTGGCCACATTGAAACTCACAGAATTGCTGTATCCACGAAAGTATACTCCAGTAATGAATATGTCACTTTATGGCCACAGAGGGTGTCTACGTAATACATTATGCTCAGTTATAAATATCCCAATGACTGACGTACTGCCTGAGATATTGCTGTATAAATCTTTACAGTGGCCACATTGAAACTCACAGAATTGCTGTATCCACGAACGTATACTCCAGTAATGAATATGTCACTTTATGGCCACAGAGGGTGTCTACGTAATACATTATGCTCAGTTATAAACATCCCAATGACTGACGTACTGCCTGAGATATTGCTGTATAAATCTTTACAGTGGCCACATTGAAACTCACAGAATTGCTGTATCCACGAAAGTATACTCCAGTAATGAATATGTCACTTTATGGCCACAGAGGGTGTCTACGTAATACATTATGCTCAGTTATAAACATCCCAATGACTGACGTACTGCCTGAGATATTGCTGTATAAATCTTTACAGTGGCCACATTGAAACTCACAGAATTGCTGTATCCACGAACGTATACTCCAGTAATGAATATGTCACTTTATGGCCACAGAGGGTGTCTACGTAATACATTATGCTCAGTTATAAACATCCCAATGACTGACGTACTGCCTGAGATATTGCTGTATAAAATCTTTACAGTGGCCACATTGAAACTCACAGAATTGCTGTATCCACGAAAGTATACTCCAGTAATGAATATGTCACTTTATGGCCACAGAGGGTGTCTACGTAATACATTATGCTCAGTTATAAACATCCCAATGACTGACGTACTGCCTGAGATATTGCTGTATAAATCTTTACAGTGGCCACATTGAAACTCACAGAATTGCTGTATCCACGAAAGTATACTCCAGTAATGAATATGTCACTTTATGGCCACAGAGGGTGTCTACGTAATACATTATGCTCAGTTATAAACATCCCAATGACTGACGTACTGCCTGAGATATTGCTGTATAAATCTTTACAGTGGCCACATTGAAACTCACAGAATTGCTGTATCCACGAAAGTATACTCCAGTAATGAATATGTCACTTTATGGCCACAGAGGGTGTCTACGTAATACATTATGCTCAGTTATAAAACATCCCAATGACTGACGTACTGCCTGAGATATTGCTGTATAAATCTTTACAGTGGCCACATTGAAACTCACAGAATTGCTGTATCCACGAAAGTATACTCCAGTAATGAATATGTCACTTTATGGCCACAGAGGGTGTCTACGTAATACATTATGCTCAGTTATAAACATCCCAATGACTGACGTACTGCCTGAGATATTGCTGTATAAATCTTTACAGTGGCCACATTGAAACTCACAGAATTGCTGTATCCACGAAAGTATACTCCAGTAATGAATATGTCACTTTATGGCCACAGAGGGTGTCTACGTAATACATTATGCTCAGTTATAAACATGTCCCAATGACTGACGTACTGCCTGAGATATTGCTGTATAAATCTTTACAGTGGCCACATTGAAACTGACAGAATTGCTGTATCCACGAACGTATACTCCAGTAATGAATATGTCACTTTATGGCCACAGAGGGTGTCTACGTAATACATTATGCTCAGTTATAAACATCCCAATGACTGACGTACTGCCTGAGATATTGCTGTATAAATCTTTACAGTGGCCACATTGAAACTCACAGAATTGCTGTATCCACGAAAGTATACTCCAGTAATGAATATGTCACTTTATGGCCACAGAGGATGTCTACGTAATACATTATGCTCAGTTATAACATCCCAATGACTGACGTACTGCCTGAGATATTGCTGTATAAATCTTTACAGTGGCCACATTGTAACTCACAGAATTGCTGTATCCACGAAAGTATACTCCAGTAATGAATATGTCACTTTATGGCCACAGAGGGTGTCTACGTAATACATTATGCTCAGTTATAAACATCCCAATGACTGACGTACTGCCTGAGATATTGCTGTATAAATCTTTACAGTGGCCACATTGAAACTCACAGAATTGCTGTATCCACGAACGTATACTCCAGTAATGAATATGTCACTTTATGGCCACAGAGGGTGTCTACGTAATACATTATGCTCAGTTATAAACATCCCAATGACTGACGTACTGCCTGAGATATTGCTGTATAAATATTTACAGTGGCCACATTGAAACTCACAGAATTGCTGTATCCACGAAAGTATACTCCAGTAATGAATATGTCACTTTATGGCCACAGAGGGTGTCTACGTAATACATTATGCTCAGTTATAAACATCCCAATGACTGACGTACTGCCTGAGATATTGCTGTATAAATCTTTACAGTGGCCACATTGAAACTGACAGAACTGCTGTATCCGCAGACGTGTACTCCAGTTATACTGTAATGGACATATCACTTAAATGAACGGCTACAGAGAACGGCTATGTAATACATTAAGCTCTGTTAGAACCATCCGCATGAGTGACAGGTTGCCGGAGAGACTGCAATATAAATCTTTTCAGTTGCCACAATTAAACTGTCACAATAGCCGAGTGTGTTACAGTTGTCGCAGTTGTCTCTAGCTACAGCCTCTGACCTGCTACTACACTATGAGAGCATCTTCATCTAATCATATAAATTAATTGATATAAATTAAAAGAAACCCTTAGTCTACACTGCAGTATGTATTCTACTATTTCAACTTTTGCTTTTCATTTATAATTTAGTAGATGTAGAGTTCTAAATTTTAAAACGATCATTATAGTTTCTTATACTATTAAACCCGTATCTGATTCCTACAATTATCTAACGATTTCTTAAGCATTATTATAATGCTGTATTATAAAGCAAGTTAAACCGAAGTACACAATCATTGTAAACTTTTATGCTGGTTCCACCTTTTTATGTTTTTTTTTATTATGAGTATTATATTTAAAGTATAAAAACAAGTATGATTATATTTCCCAACAGCCAAAAAACCTTCACCGTGAAATATTGTTGGCAGTGACTCATGATTTAAAAATGTGATTACAATTACTTTTAAACTGATTAGATAACGAAGATTGTATTTTATATAATACATATTTTCGCAACCCTTTTACTCGTACTGGTGAATGTAAGTTGCACTCGATGTTCTTGAAACTAAATTATTGGCGGATTAATAACCTAACTGGCACGCGTATTAGTTTTTTCTCTCGTGAACTTTGTATCTACCTGCCAATCCTACTGCCGAGCAACACCTCGTGCGCCTTGTCCGTAAGTAAAATTTATATTTTCGTATAATAAAGTAGTCATTTCATACAAGACATCTAATTTTTAATGTAATATAAAGTAAAGTTGTAAATAGTAAAGTAACTTACCTGGTTGATGTTTTATTTGGCAGATAAATTTAAATAATAGTGTGGTAATGTCCTACTGCCGAGATCACGTTGTCATGAATCATAAGTTGTCTTGATTAATGGCTAACACCGTAGTGATTTTGTTTTAGGTGAGTTTAACTTAAAGTTCCTTAGTTTAACTATGATTACAACTTCGAGTGCTTCCAGCATTCATATTTTAGACTTCTAGTCTACTAATCTCAACTTTTTCTGACTACAGCTGCAATGCTGGGTTAAGATGGTGACACCCGCGATTGTGAGCCAACATCAACTTGAAGGGAAGTCAATTATAAAGTTTTAATAATTATTAAGTTTGTATGCAAAATTCCCATTGAACATTGGAAACCGTTAGGCCCACCTCCATAGCCATAGATACGATATAGCCACAATTGTGACTGGGCAAAAGCCTTAGTAAAACTTAATTGTTATAGCTCTAAGGAAAACTCTTAAAACGAGCTCCTTTATTATTTGAAAGTTGGGGAATGTGTGCAAGTATATGCAAGTATACGTTATCTTTCATGTTCTTTCATTATTTAAGTATTTAGAAATTGTTTACATTTATTAATAATATTTAAACAGCATTAAACATGTATTTTGAAATCAGAACCATTATAAGAACGCAACCAGATTTTCGTGTCTCTTAAATTACGTTTATAAGACCTCTTAAATAATTAATATTTGTACAATATTCAATAGATCTCCGGAACATGCAATGCACTTTAATGCTTTAGATACATTCTACGTTTATAAGTACCAATAACTGTTCCAATAATGAAAAGGGCACTATTGAAAACTCCAATCTAATCTCATCTAAATTTAAAATAAAATTAGTTTCTATTACGACTGAATATTTTGTAGTACGAAATTTTAATATTATAAATAATTTAAGTTAAGTTATAAATAAATAATAATTAATTATAAGTAATTTTAAATATTGTTTATTACATTTTTGTAGTATTTTCCACACCCAGAACAGAAAAATTTCAAATAATTACTTAATATTCTTATGTGATGTGTTGATTTTAACTATTGTGACATATCCACTCTATATGGGTAATTCAGAACCCGATACTTCGCTCTTTATAGCCCAACAGAAGTTGTATTTGTTTTTTCGTGACATACAACTGAGAAATATATGCCTTGACCCTCTTTCCGAAAGATATGTTGAGTAAGTAAACCCACGTCTGGAGTTAATTCCCTCTCTGCAAATGCTATCTCTTATTCTTTTTTGAATGAATGTTTTTGACGATGGAAGGATTGTGAAGGAAACAGAATTTTTACGGACATTTACCATCGTTCAGTGATACGATTTGTATCAGTGATATGATTTGTATCAGTGATATGATTTTCTTTTGTATCAGTGAACCATGGCAAATGTCCGGAAAATCCTGTTTTCTTCACTAACTCTTATTCTGATTCTTCTGCCATAAATGTTTTAAGTCTAATATATTTTTACTTTATTTGTTAAGGCCTTATACCTTAATTAGAGATTATAATTATAGAGTGGGTAGGTTGGCAGAAGGAGCGATCTCAAGACAGTATAATAATGATATAAGTTGAAGGTAGAGTGTCAGTGTAGCCGAGATATAATAAATAAGTTTAAAATATATGAAATAATGCAACGACTATTGTTCATGTCGAAACCGTACATGGTCAGAGGCGCCGTATGTACGTGTTCAGCAATCTGAAAGTCGTTGTAATGCGAAGAGGTCCTTTATAGTACGTTGGGTCTAGACTTGGCTTAAGTTGATGTAGTTACTTTCACTGTCAGTTGATAGAAGTCGTGAAAGCTGAAGATAATGAATCGGTCCGATGAGGCACTATTCAAGGTTAAACGTGCCATAAATATCCACATAGGAAGCCGTAATGTATATCGCCTTAAGATCCCATGTTACAATGACTAATAAGAGCCCGTGTTATGGTTAAAGCGTGGGTGGTTTACTATCAAAGTTCAAACCACATCGAAGAAACCATTGCGATGGTTTTCGCCCAGTTTTAAATTCGACAGCATATAGCATACATTTCGACAACTATTGGTACCTGTTAAATTTAATAATTCGTAGTAGTAACATAGATAAAACGGGTTTAAATGGATTTAGAACTGGTTGCTTCAGAGATGATTGTTTTACCGAGAAAAACTGTATAGAAAGAATACATATTGTATTCCGCTGACCGAAATATATTCCCTTACAAGAGGAAAAGTTTAAACAATGAACGACTTGCTAATAACAGTAAGCTCATTTCACGGCGGGTCGGGTGTTGATGAGCTTGAAGCAAATACTCTTAACCCTGTTTCTCGGACATTCTTATTACAACTGCAAATACCAGCATCAGTTATTGGGGAGAAAGAGTACCAAGAATGCAGTATTACCACGAGCTCTGATTTCTAAATGATGCTGAGCAACCCATATATACAAAATTCAACAATCAATATTACTAAGGTGTAATACATTAAATGGTCTATGTTGCTGGGCTACAGAGCACAACCAGAATGGAAGATGCAGAACAGATACTTATTGAATTGCAAATAATTAAAAACACATCCATACGTGATATTTTTTAGTTGACACATGGTGCCAAGGTTTACTAGAGCAGCCCGGACCTAAATAGCTCGACGCGTTGTTGCCATATTGTAGGTGACCACCAGCTGTTCCCTAATGTGGAGACGGATCAGTAATTTTGTCTGCATGTAAAATTGGAAACAGTGTTATGGGACACAGTGTGGGGAGATTAACATGCAATAGTCACCATCAGACTGTTTGGTGCGACCTGCTCTAATTTCATTATTATTACAATAGTAAAAATACAGCAAATTTTAACTATGAAATTTATAATGCACATAAGGACCTTAAATTTAACTTGCTATTGTATAATAGAACAGACGTTATAGCTGGAGTTTGGCCTCAGTCTGGGCAGAGTTTAACTAACCTGTCGACATATGTTTCCTAGTACAAATTATTCGATCCAGGGAAGATTGTGATTTCAGCAAAGTTGATGTTAAGAAAACCTCT
The DNA here is from genome assembly GCF_021130785.1 of Homalodisca vitripennis. NCBI lineage: Eukaryota > Metazoa > Arthropoda > Insecta > Hemiptera > Cicadellidae > Homalodisca > Homalodisca vitripennis. The sequence goes on from NW_025780811.1 coordinate 31,048, forward strand.
CAAAATGTGCTTCGTTTCATTTCTCCAATGTTACGGTAAATGTAAAAATAATTTAACATTATTTATACCTACTAGATTTGAAAAGTTTTCGACCATAATATTTTGTATGCTTGGCCAAGTTGCTGACTTAGGTTAATATCCCTGTATTCACGGTCATGCTAGAACAAATTTCTATCCTAGTAACTAAAAGTAGTCTTAAAACGCCGAAAACCCGTTCTTGTTATAAAACCTTTTACATAACCATTTTTTAGTTATTTAAAATTGATCACTCCTTAAATCTGGCCTACACTAATAACTGTTATGAAAGCTTTTTTACTGTGTAAAAGATTATTATATTGAGCAAACGTATTCAAAATAATAACATATAAATAGGGAAAGATATTATAATGTTAAAAAGAAACTTACTCAACCTTTATTCATGCAATAGGAATTAGCCACTCTTCAAGGTTGACTCCTACAAGCTACAGTGACACTTGTCACAAGATATACGACTGCGGTTCAAAAACCTCTTCGGTGGCTATATTATAAATTCACAGCAGTGCCAAATGTGTTACTACTCAGCTACCTCCTACTCAACTAGCTGTCACGTTCAAAAACATTCTTATTCCCACTCTTCAAGTTTGTTTGGTACAAGCTCCAGTGACACTTGTCACAAGATAGGCGACTGCGGTATAAACCCTTCCGGCGGCTATATTATAAATTGACAGCAGTGCCAAATGTGTTACACTACCTCAAGTAGCTGTCACGTTTAAAACATTCTTATTCCCACTCTTCCAGTTTGATTTCTACAAGCTCTAGTGACATTTGTCACAAGATAGGCGACTGCGGTATAAACCTCTCCGCCAGCTACATTATAAATTCACAGCAGTGCCAAATGTGTTACTCTACCTCAAGTAGCTGTCACGTTTAAAACATTCTTATTCCCACTCTTCCAGTTTGATTTCTACAAGCTCCAGTGACATTTGTCACAAGATAGGCGACTGCGGTATAAACCTCTCCGCCAGCTACATTATAAATTCACAGCAGTGCCAAATGTGTTACTCTACCTCAAGTAGCTGTCACGTTTAAAACATTCTTATTCCCACTCTTCCAGTTTGATTTCTACAAGCTCCAGTGACATTTGTCACAAGATATGCGACTGCGGTATAAACCTCTCCGCCAGCTACATTATAAATTCACAGCAGTGCCAAATGTGTTACACTACCTCAAGTAGCTGTCACGTTTAAAACATTCTTATTCCCACTCTTCCAGTTTGATTTCTACAAGCTCCAGTGACATTTGTCACAAGATAGGCGACTGCGGTATAAACCTCTCCGCCAGCTACATTATAAATTCACAGCAGTGCCAAATGTGTTACACTACCTCAAGTAGCTGTCACGTTTAAAACATTCTTATTCCCACTCTTCCAGTTTGATTTCTACAAGCTCCAGTGACATTTGTCACAAGATAGGCGACTGCGGTATAAACCTCTCCGCCAGCTACATTATAAATTCACAGCAGTGCCAAAATGTGTTACTCTACCTCAAGTAGCTGTCACGTTTTAAAACATTCTTATTCCCACTCTTCCAGTTTGATTTCTACAAGCTCCAGTGACATTTGTCACAAGATAGGCGACTGCGGTATAAACCTCTCCGCCAGCTACATTATAAATTCACAGCAGTGCCAAATGTGTTACTCTACCTCAAGTAGCTGTCACGTTTAAAACATTCTTATTCCCACTCTTCCAGTTTGATTTCTACAAGCTCCAGTGACATTTGTCACAAGATAGGCGACTGCGGTATAAACCTCTCCGCCAGCTACATTATAAATTCACAGCAGTGCCAAATGTGTTACTCTACCTCAAGTAGCTGTCACGTTTAAAACATTCTTATTCCCACTCTTCCAGTTTGATTTCTACAAGCTCCAGTGACATTTGTCACAAGATAGGCGACTGCGGTATAAACCTCTCCGCCAGCTACATTATAAATTCACAGCAGTGCCAAATGTGTTACTCTACCTCAAGTAGCTGTCACGTTTAAAACATTCTTATTCCCACTCTTCCAGTTTGATTTCTACAAGCTCCAGTGACATTTGTCACAAGATAGGCGACTGCGGTATAAACCTCTCCGCCAGCTACATTATAAATTCACAGCAGTGCCAAATGTGTTACACTACCTCAACTAGCTGTCACGTTCAAAAACATTCTTATTCCCACTCTTCAAGTTTGTTTGGTACAAGCTCCAGTGACACTTGTCACAAGATAGGCGACTGCGGTATAAACCCTTCCGGCGGCTATATTATAAATTGACAGCAGTGCCAAATGTGTTACACTACCTCAAGTAGCTGTCACGTTCAAAAACATTCTTATTCCCACTCTTCCAGTTTGATTTCTACAAGCTCCAGTGACATTTGTCACAAGATAGGCGACTGCGGTATAAACCTCTCCGCCAGCTACATTATAAATTCACAGCAGTGCCAAATGTGTTACACTACCTCAACTAGCTGTCACGTTCAAAAACATTCTTATTCCCACTCTTCAAGTTTGTTTGGTACAAGCTCCAGTGACACTTGTCACAAGATAGGCGACTGCGGTATAAACCCTTCCGGCGGCTATATTATAAATTGACAGCAGTGCCAAATGTGTTACACTACCTCAAGTAGCTGTCACGTTTAAAAACATTCTTATTCCCACTCTTCCAGTTTGATTTCTACAAGCTCCAGTGACATTTGTCACAAGATAGGCGACTGCGGTATAAACCTCTCCGCCAGCTACATTATAAATTCACAGCAGTGCCAAATGTGTTACTCTACCTCAAGTAGCTGTCACGTTTAAAACATTCTTATTCCCACTCTTCCAGTTTGATTTCTACAAGCTCCAGTGACATTTGTCACAAGATAGGCGACTGCGGTATAAACCTCTCCGCCAGCTACATTATAAATTCACAGCAGTGCCAAATGTGTTACACTACCTCAACTAGCTGTCACGTTCAAAAAACATTCTTATTCCCACTCTTCAAGTTTGTTTGGTACAAGCTCCAGTGACACTTGTCACAAGATAGGCGACTGCGGTATAAACCCTTCCGGCGGCTATATTATAAATTGACAGCAGTGCCAAATGTGTTACACTACCTCAAGTAGCTGTCACGTTCAAAAACATTCTTATTCCCACTCTTCCAGTTTGATTTCTACAAGCTCCAGTGACATTTGTCACAAGATAGGCGACTGCGGTATAAACCTCTCCGCCAGCTACATTATAAATTCACAGCAGTGCCAAATGTGTTACACTACCTCAACTAGCTGTCACGTTCAAAAACATTCTTATTCCCACTCTTCAAGTTTGTTTGGTACAAGCTCCAGTGACACTTGTCACAAGATAGGCGACTGCGGTATAAACCCTTCCGGCGGCTATATTATAAATTGACAGCAGTGCCAAATGTGTTACACTACCTCAAGTAGCTGTCACGTTTTAAAACATTCTTATTCCCACTCTTCCAGTTTGATTTCTACAAGCTCCAGTGACATTTGTCACAAGATAGGCGACTGCGGTATAAACCTCTCCGCCAGCTACATTATAAATTCACAGCAGTGCCAAATGTGTTACTCTACCTCAAGTAGCTGTCACGTTTTAAAACATTCTTATTCCCACTCTTCCAGTTTGATTTCTACAAGCTCCAGTGACATTTGTCACAAGATAGGCGACTGCGGTATAAACCTCTCCGCCAGCTACATTATAAATTCACAGCAGTGCCAAATGTGTTACACTACCTCAACTAGCTGTCACGTTCAAAAACATTCTTATTCCCACTCTTCAAGTTTGTTTGGTACAAGCTCCAGTGACACTTGTCACAAGATAGGCGACTGCGGTATAAACCCTTCCGGCGGCTATATTATAAATTGACAGCAGTGCCAAATGTGTTACACTACCTCAAGTAGCTGTCACGTTCAAAAACATTCTTATTCCCACTCTTCCAGTT
>NW_025780811.1:40000-43535 GCF_021130785.1 Homalodisca vitripennis
TAAATACAAAAAGTAAATTTTGTATTTATTTATTTATTTTAGTATTTATTTTGTGATATGTCTGATGAAGGTATCTTGGATATCGAAAGGCCTCACAATAATATGTATTAAATATTGGTTTTGTATTTTAATGTAATTTAACAGTGACCAATATAAGCTCCATCTACAGCATTAGTGTATGGAAACGGAAAAACGCGTCTGATGCTTTTGATAAGTTTTATGATTTGTTGCAAGTTGCGATTAGTGCAAGTAAAGCTGAAATTGAACTAAGAAATAAATGTGTTAAGTTGAAACCTTGGATCAACGATGGAATCTGTAAGCGTATCATATTTAGAAATAAACTGTTTAAGAGATTTAAAAAGCACAGAAACCAACAAGGTGACAGGTTTAATATTTTTTTCATTCGCTTTCGAAATAAACTGAACAAAGACATAAAAGAGCTAAAAAATGCTTATTATAAAAATCTGTTTGAAAAAAGCAAAGGTAACCCAAAACAAACTTGGAATATTTTAAATGAAATAACTGGTCAAAAAAGTAAACAAATGGATTATTCATTGGAAATAGGACAAAATGAAATTACTAGAGATCCTAAAATAATAGCTGATAAATTCAACAACTATTTCCTAACGGTTGTTGATAGCTTAGCCGACAGTATTGAAGAACCGACAAATTGGTGAATTTTTGCCTTATGCCGGGTCATTCCCTAAGAATTACGAAATGCGTTCTATGTTTCTGGAACCTGTACTCTTACAGGACCTGCAAGACGCTGTCAACTCATTAAAGAATGGCAAGTCTCCCGGATTAGACGGAATTAGTTCAACTTTAATTAAACACACATTTCCTAAAATTTGTTATGTTCTTTTATTTATAGTAAATTTAAGTTTTCAAACAGGAGTTTTTCCGGAAAAATTGAAGTCAGCAGTTGTTATTCCGATTCACACAAGAAAGGCCCCTCAACAATCTGTAGCAACTTCCGCCCTATCTCTTTGGTTTCTACCATATCTAAGGTCTTAGAGAAAATTATGAAGCGAAAATTGATTAATTTCCTCACTTTGGACGGAGTTTTTTAGTCGCAATCAGTATGGGTTCAGAGAGGGCGTGAGCACCGAAACTACACTTTTAAATTTCATTGGATTGATATCTGAGGGACTTGACCAAAACAAAACATGTTAGTGGGCTGTTTTTTGGACATAAAAAAAGCCTTTGACACTGTTGATCACGGAATATTATTGGGAAAAATGTTTGACTGTGGGATAAGGGGAGTTGTTTTAAATTGGTTTCAAGATTATTTAAAATCTAGAAGACAGTGTGTAAAAATTAATGGAGTTTTCAGTGCAATGGGTGAAATTAAGTGTGGTGTACCTCAAGGATCAGTTTTAGGCCCTACTCTTTTCTTAATTTACATCAATGATCTTTGTAATGCTAGTCTTCAGGGTAGTATAACTTGTTTTGCTGACGACACTGCTTTGTGTTATTCCAGCTCCAGCTGGGGTGATATAGAGCTTGCTATGAATGTTGATCTCAAAGCGCTAAAGTGGTGGTTTTGTAAAAACAGAATGGTTCTTAGCCCTGAGAAGACAAGTTATATTAATTTTAGTTTAAGAGGTCAAGTGCCTTTTGACGCCGGTGCAATTATTTATAAATGTTTTAATTGTGTTTGCAATAATTCTATTTGCAATCTATCTTGTAAACCGGTTGCAGAAGCAAGTGAAGTTAAATATCTAGGCGTAGTGTTAGACAGAGAATTAAACTGGAATAACCACATATTAGTATTGAAATCTAAATTAAAAAATTATTTACGAGTTTTTTTATTTTCTGAGGAATTTTTGTGACAAAGAGATATTACGTCTTTTTTATTTTTCATTGGTAAACAGTCGGTTAGACTATGGTATTTCGTGTTGTGGGGGCACTTACAAGACAAAGCTACAGCCTATTTTGAAACTTCAAAAACATTTTATTAGAATTATAGTAAACAAACCTAAAACTGAAACCTCATTCCCTCTATTTGTCAGCCTTAATATTTTACCTCTAAGATTTATGTTTGTGTACAAAACTTTAAAGTTGTTCTACGATAAGAGTGGAAACCTACCGGATGTTGACATTAATGAGTATAGGTTTAAACTTCGCAATGCAAATAACTTTAGAACACCTAAACCACAAAAAACATTTTTTACTAAAACTTACTTTTTTTTAGCCCCAAGAATATTTAACAAAATTCCTAATGAAATAAAATTTAAAAAGTCAAAATTCTGTTTTTTGAAGACATTAAAACAATGGTTGTTTTCTTTCTGCGACATTGAGGTTTTAATTGAGGTTCAGGAATAAATGAATTAAATTTTCATTAATTTTCCAAGCATGGTCCACAAAATTTACCCTGAAATAGATTCCAGTAGCATGTATTATCTTATACATGATTACAAAATTTCAATAAAATAGCTTATAGGGACTTTTTTCTTTTTAAATTTAACTGTCTGAACTTTTTAGTTTTTAATAATATAATTACACGGTGTCCTCTAAACAGGCTTGCCTTGGAGGCCCTAAATTTTCTCAGGATTTAAAATATTGTTTTATATGTACATATTAAAAATGTTAATTAGTTTTTCTTCCTCTAGTTGTGTATTTTGTTAGCTTTTATCTGATGTATACTTTAATTAACATTCATATTGTAGTTGCTGTAATGTACATAGTAGTTAAGACTTAACAATTTGGACAAAGGTTTTTTTTTAGTTTGTATAATTTGATATTTTTTTTTTCTTCATTAAGGTCAGACCTGGGAGAGTTTTTGTTTTGTTTTGTTTTTTTTTTCACGCTCTGTAACTACTGTATGTATTTATGTTATCCTGAGAAAAAATAAATTTATTCTTAATTTATTCTTATTTATTCATTAGGGTCGTATCTTATATAACTGAACATATAAGTCCATTGCATAATCTCCGGAGAAGTAATATTAAAGAAGCAATAAATAAAGATATTGTTATTCTGAGAGTCTCATATTTCAAGCTTAGTCGAATGTTGAAAAGTTAAACAATCACTCAATAAAATAAAATTTATGTCCTCCTCAGTTCAACTAAATTGGTTTGCACAATACAGTGAACTCGAACCAGTAATCGCAGTATCTATTGTTAATTTTTTTTTAGTTACAAAGATAAAATAAAATGTTCAAATGACGACTGCACCCATCACTCAACCCCAAAACAATTAAGATTAAGCGAGCTCGACCGTCGTCCACTGCTGAGAGAATTGCCACAGCTTTTGCTACTCGGCCCTCGTTCTATAACAGACATTTTAGTTAGTCTCTCGGGACCCAGTCTTTTTTACATCCTACATTTACGTGACTGTTAAACACTGATTCCACGACTTCTTATGATACATCCAGAAAATTTAAGTATTAATCAAACCTCCTTTAACTTATTTGTACAAACTAAATTTTCCTATAACAGTCCTTTATGAGTGTTCTTTTACCACATTTTACTAAACATTTTAAAAATTATGTGACGACTTCGAAACGACTGAGAAGGGCCAAAAAAAATTCAAT
>NW_025780812.1:0-47992 GCF_021130785.1 Homalodisca vitripennis
AATGCTCATTAAGAAGGGGGAAAAACATGGAATCCCGCAAAAACTGATAAGACTGTCAAAAATGTGTATAAGTGACTCAAAGGCCAAAATAAGAATAGATGGAGAAATGTCGGAAAACTTCCTTATCAACACTGGAGTAAGACAGGAGATGGGATTTCTCCCACTCTCTTCAACCTGGCTGTGGAAGAGGCATTACAAAAAGTTAAAAGACTACAAAGAGGGGTTAAATTAGGAGGTGGACCTGAACATAATGGCATTTGCGGATGATGTAGTGATCTTGTCAGAAAGTTTGGATGACCTCTCCACACTAACAAACAGTTTTTATTAAAGAATGTCAAACAGTAGGCTTAGAGCTAAATGAAGATAAAACTAAAATTATTCATTTTGGAAGACATGCTGGAAATGTGAGAACAAACTTAAGCATTGACAACTACTCGATTGACTGTGTAGAAAGTTTTAAAATATTTGGGTGTAACAATAAACAGCAAAAACGTGGAGGATATAGAGATACAAAGCAAATTAGCTAATGCAAATAGGTGTCTTGGGGCGTGTACAAGACTCTTTACGTCAAGATTGTTGTCACAATGCTCCAAAATAAGAATATAATAAAACAATCATTCAACCAGTCCTAATGTATGGAAGTGAAACATGGACATTAACGAAGAAAAATGAGGGGGCGGTTGATTGTTTTTGAGAATAAAGTTCTCCGAAAAATATTTGGACCAATATGTGATGAAGGGGTGTGGCGAATAAGAAAAAATAGAGAATTACGCAATGTATACCAAGATGTTGGTATAACATTGCCTGATATTGTGGCTTTGGTGAAGGCAAAGAGAATTAGCTGGCTAGGACATGTACATCGGAAACAGGAGGGCACAAGGTTTTTTTAAAAGAGGTCTACCAGGCGGTACCGACAGGAAGGCGCCCTTTGGGTAGGCCAAAGATAAGATGGTGTGATCAAGTGGTCGAAGATGTGACCCGATGTGGAGGGTCTGTGGATCTGGCGGAAGACAGGTGGCGTGGAAGAGGCTCATAGACGAGGCAAAGAATCGACTGAGATTTGTTACGCCCCGGCAGTAAGTAAGTAAGTAACTTTGTGTTATTTAAACAAATGTTTAGTGGTGTCATTATGACTTTATATTGAAATCTATGACAATTCTTTATTTACACTACGTATTGACTGAGAAATAAAAATCTATTGTCTATAAATATCTGTTCAATAAAATTACAACACAAAAGCAAAGAAAATTTTGGAAACAATAAAAACAGTACCAAAACTGTTGGCTTATATGAACAGCTGTTATTTCATTGGATGGAAGAAATTATTTTTTTTTTTTTATTTTGGGAATTTTATTCTTACAGTGGTAATTTAGAATGATTAACTAAAACAAAATATGTGCATACACATATGTGTGTATATGTGTATACTACATAATATTAGCAAACAGAGGACACATAATTAAAACTTATCCCTTCAATATGGTTGTGTAGAACTGATATGAAATATTATATAGCACAATAGAATAATTTTGTAACTAACACAACTCATCTAATTTTATTAGTAATGCATGTGAATGAATGTATGCTCTTCTGAATCAAATTAAATAGCTTTAGAGGTCCTACCGATCATCCTGTAGTAACAGACTAACCTTTCGGCAGGAGGCAGTGTCCAGATATCGTGCAGAGCTGGGCTCCGTAGCTGATTGTCTGTGTGCTCTAACCTCAGTAGGCCTGTCCAGTGGAACACATACAGCATGTGCTCCATCTGTAGGTGAGCAGTGCTCGCTACGGAGAGGCCTTGCAACGGATTTGTGTCCGACAACTCTTCGGATCCACTCACTCTGCAACGTTATAAACTGTTGATGTAACAAGCTTAATTAATTTAAAAGTAATATTTAATTATGTTACTGGGATTATAGATAATACTACCACTAGGGTCCCATCCCAGGATGGATATATAAATGATTGGTAAATTTAAAAAAATATTTTTAATTTCACAAAAGCAATTGTTGATAAATTTTCAAACTGATTAAACTTTTTCTTTGTTTAAAGTTCGTTATTGACGATGAAAGGTTTGAAAGGATAGCAGAATCTTGGATATTTGCCATTGTTAAAAGGTTATAAAAGGTATAACAAAACATTTTGAGGATTGGAATCAGACGAATTGGAGGATTAGACAAAGAAGATAGATTCCAATCCTTGAAACGTTGTGTTATACCTTTTATAATTATGAATTGTTACGAAAACTACAAAAGATTCTCTAAAAGCCGCATGAGAAATTATCTTAAACTGTGACTATGTTCAAAATTTATGATTAAGAATTTTACGCAATGCTCTTAGATAAACTACAAAAAAATTTCACCAGTTTGGTTATGGTTCCAATAGTTTCTTAGATACTTTATGTAACCATTGCACTATTTATCAGTACCATAGACCTCGTACTGTATCGATTCTCCCTCGTATTCTGTCCGACAAGATCCTCGCACAGGCCAGTGACTCATGAGGACGGGCAGAATAGGGCTTAAAATATGATCGGCTTCTCCTTTTTATAAAAAAAAATTAGTGGCCAGTACAAGGATAGTTTTGATTTCTGATGAGTGTCACGTGTTGAGGGGCAAGGTCAAGGCAGTCAGCAGTACAATACATATATAATTTTTTTGGGTTAAATAAAATTGCAATAATTTGGCATTAAGAGTGAATTAAAATCGTAATTAGTTTCATCAAAAAATACAATTGTAATTCTCTGTTAGTATATTATAAAACATACATTGGGAAGTCAATTTGGTCTATTAAATATCTTTAGAGAGAATAAAAAAAAAAACTGTGCAATACCTGAGAGCAGACGAACACAGGGTGAGGTAGGGACACTTGGCACAGGCAGAGTGATGGTTAATGGGGTGCGGCAGGGAGGGTGGCGCTACCTGATTGTTGTCAGCTATGACAACACGATGGCTGGCTCGCAATTCGCTCACAAGCTGATTGCGCAGCAACATCAGATCCCGACGTTCCGCCACCCCAACCTTCACCTCCTTCATCACCCCTTCCCTGTAGGCAGCAAAACAAATCTAACCCTATTTATTCGTCATAAGCTACTTGTGTCCTCAGGATACAAACCGATTATATTACAGTAGAAAAAGCAATGAAAATATTTTTCAAAACAAGTATCATATAAACATTAAAAAGAAACAAGATGTGGTCGGAATATGCACATTCCGGTTCTGTCGGAAGAAACATAGATTTCACATGTGGCCGTCATCTCTAAATGCAAAATAATAATTATTAGTTAGATGTTTAATTTCCAAACTCAGATGGGACAATAACTCATTAATACCATGTTCATATAGTTGTAAAACTTTCAAACATTTAAAACTCCATAATCTTGAAACCTTAAAAGAAAATTTTTTTTATCTATACTATTATATACAAATTAAATGATGTCTGTGTGTTAATCAATTACGTAAAAAACTACTGGACCGATTATATTGAAATTTTACATGGACATTCGTAGGATTCCTGATTAACATATAGGCATATTCCTATTTCAAAACTTGCTCCGGGCTATGCCCGGAAAGCTGGTGTAAAGTCTTGAAAACTCCCTCTTCGGCTTAGTCAGCAAATAGTAAATATGTTTTTAATGACCGATCACGGTCAAGAACAATAAAGTATAATAATTTATACACATTTAAACAAGTGATAGAAAATGTTTATAGTTATTCATATGTCAAGGTCAGTTACACTTTACAAATGCCATGTTACATGCAGAAACTTTTTTTGTCTGAGATTGTTTTTATTTAGATTTTAACCAACTACAGTAAAATTCCAATATTTATTACATCATAAATGTGAAAACTGAAAAGCTACGTACTTTGACTTAGGATTCCTCTAAACTGGCCTAAAATAGTTTAATTGTTACTGAAATCGTTAGAGTTACTCAATAAAATTCTTTGAAATTTTGGGGAGAAATTCGAGAAATTTTAGAAGAGGTACTTATAAAAACAGTTTCACTCTTCGACTTCAGGGCCTTTAAACTTAAATCTAAAATGGATTAAGAGAACAGAATATTTTTCATTGACTATCAACTATCCCAAGGTTGTTTAGAATGTGATTTAAAGAGAATATGCTCATGGCGTCCTTGATTTTCTAAATGAAATTGCATGCCACAGATAACTACTAGTAATCATATAACTTTCTTTGTGAAAACCTGGACTTGATTTATTTACAATTGATTCGAAATTATGTTTAAATATATTGCACTTTTTTTTACTACAGGTTATAGAAAGCAGTGCCAAATGTTTTAGAAGTTTAAAAAACTCTTGTTATTTTCTTAATAAAAAAATGTGTTTGTAAATACATCTTTTCTAGATGTTATTTTGTGAAATGGATGTAAAAACTGTAAATAACAGTAAACAGTAAGGACTGTTAATAATTGGTTGTTAAGGTTGTTTCATTATAACATATCGTTTTAGACGTTTTATGAAAAATATGACTTCCAAAACATCAAGCACACAGCGTATTTTTTGTACGTACCAGACACTTAAAACCAATATATGGATGTAATTAGCTGTCTAGTTTTTCCTCAGACTTTACTTTTATACATGAATCACAGTAATAAAGATGGATCAATTTCGGTTTGACAAAAACTGACATACGTAAGACTTGTGTTGAAATGGTTAAAAAGTACACTGTAATTGCTTCTTTTGCAAATAAATTAAGGAATAATATCTGGTATCCAATACAAGCATGAAACATCATATCAAGAGCAGCTTCATATGATATCTGACCCAGATCGTAAGAAGTTCATCTAGAACGAGCCAATAATAAAAAGGCCCACTTCCGTAGCACAACTTATGTTCTTTATTACAGGCTTTTATACAACCCCACTCTTCTAACAATTTTCTTGAGGTTATGAGTAAAAAATTTGAAAGATACCTAAGATAGAGCAGGAGCCCCGAGTCCACGGTCTGCCCCAGTTCTGACATCATCATGGTGTAGAGGATCACCTGGCCTCTATGTTCAGCTGAGAATGATGCTCTACCTGTCTTCAGTTCCAGAGGCATCACCTGCAGAATAGCATAATTTGTGATGGAGACGTTACATACTGCTTTTTATCATAAGTTTTTCTGTGATGTATAGTATATTAATCTCAACTTTGACATGAATCCTCATTGTCTACATTATTGGTGGTTTTGTAAATTTTACAATCTTATATTGGAAATTTCATAAAAAATTTTATTGAAAATTTTCACAATACGTACAAGTAAAATATTAGCACACGGCGATTTTTTGGATTTTCCAGTAACACAAAGGAAAACAATTATCTAAAGAATAGATACAAATATGATGAAAAGAGTCATAAAAGGACGTCTGGTAGTTAAAATCATGGTTTAGGTCATTTTTGGATTATTGAAATTGAAACTGGAATGAATCCTATACCCATATGTGCGATAAATAGAAACAATAGCTGATCTAATTCAACACATTCAATTAACATAAGGTGTATCCACATCTCAATATAATGATCAGGCTGTTTAATTCAATTAACTAATATAGTCTTGATATATTTTTCAATTCTGACAGCACGTTACCCAATTTTATTTTTAAAATACAGGACACAGTATTATTTTTGTTATTGTTCTTATTTATTATGATTATTCTTATATTATGTTCAGCTTTTAGTTGTTACTTTCTTTTCACACCTTATTACTTATCAATACATAATTACTTTCTGTTGTAATTAAGATGTTAGTTTTATCATTTTAAAATAACAGCAGCTGTTAGTCACTGCTTATAAGATAACTATTATTTCATTTTGGTATGTTCGATGCTGGACAATATTATTTTTCCACAGTATATAAATTGGAATATGTTCTTTAATGCTGCATTGTAATTAATTGGACTTTACCTGTTTTGTAGCATTTGAAAATTGAATATATAAAAATAAATTACTAATGGTACTTTTTAGAAAAATGGAATTTCATCTCGCAACCAAACTACAGTTAACACAATATATACTTTTAGCAGTGTCTTGAAACTAATTCTGAAAACTTGGATAGTAAGACTCATTCTTTACCAGAACAGAACAAAGAATTAAAAAAAAGAAAAAAAGATGTAAGTGCAAAACAATAAATTCTATCCATAAATACTAATTTAAAAGTTAACAAAAAACTAATGAAATCAGTTCTAACACAAGACTCAGTTTCTTTGAAAATTTCAAGTCAAAATCAATTTTAAATCAAATTTACAATAATGAAACCAACAACTCAAACAAATAATTACCTTTTTGATGTTTTGTTTATGTGTTTTGACTGTGACATCTACTTTTCCTTTAATTCCCAATTTGGGAGTCCAGATGTTTTCTTCAATGTCTGCCACATCTGTAATGGTTCCACTCCATGATTCTTTACTGTTCCAATTGGTTGGTTGAGTAACTGCACTGGATGAAATGCACACCAATATAAATTAAGATTGGTTTAAACGAACACAATTAAATTGTATTATCTGATAAACCTTCTCAAACTTTCAACAATAATTTATATAAACGACAGAAATCTGCACAGCTACTTGTTATTGTCACTTACCTGCTGTTATTGATATATTTCTGAACAAATGCATGAATCTTGGGAACAAATTCACTAAGAGATTCTTTTTGTTTTATCAAGAGGCATCCCTGAAGAATATAAGCTGAAGATGAAGTGGCTGGATGAGACAAATTCAGTTAAAACTCCGTTAATTCCTTCCAGTGAGGAAACCTTTCTTTTCAGCACCTAGAAAGAAAACCAGTGGAGAAAATGGTAAAATAAAAACTAAATCAGTAGACAAATTACAATGAACAAGTACATAAATAATAGTTTCAGAAATTAGTAAGCTTTGTTTGTGAACCTACAGTACAGTATTTGTAAGAGTTATTCCAAGTGAAAAATTCTTCTGAGAAGTAGAAGATGTATCTCAGTAACCATTCTGTTATATATATATTTTTTTAAGTTTCTTAAGTTACTTGATGGTATTCTATTGAGCCTGTCAGGTAGAAAGAAGGTTGAAAATCCCTTCCCCTGTGTAGCAAATCTGTTGTTTCTGGTGTTGTAATCATGAATGTCTCCTAACTTATGGTTATGTTTGTACGAGACCGCTTCAAGAATATAAAGTGATAATACAGTAAGTATTCTGAAGTCTTGAAAAAGGTCACAACAAGTGTCATATGAGTTTATAGGCCCAATCAATTTTGAAAGAATGTGCCTATAATGTTCGTGTTATTCAGCAGGAATTTGCATGTGAAGTAGATAGTGTATACTATATTATAGGTTTACATGTTAAATTAGTTAATGGCAGGAATACGCCACATCACTTGTCACATATCACGTAAGACGCTTTGCTAAGGTTCCAAGCAAAATTTCAACCCTATAACTCATTTCATTCTCAAGGTGTCCTTCAAAGTTCGTTCTGTGAGAACAGATAGTCAGACATACATCACACAGAAATGACATTTTTTCACTCCACCCATCTCCACAGCAAAAGATGAATTTTTACAGTCTACTGAGTGATAAGCTTTAATGACGCTCATATTAAAATAGCAGTATTTAAATAATCAAAGTTCTGGTGAGGTAGGGAGGGTACTACAACGAAGGAGTGCGATGAAATCAGATCTTGTCACCAATTTTTAACATTGACTTTAACTCTGAGAAGTTTCTAAGTTTGTTTCCATCAACAATGAGAATTCAGAGTAAGCTGTGTTGAAATGGGTGTTCCACAGGTCTCAGTTCTCAGGAGATGAATCAGAATTTCTTTATTTACATTATCATTAAGACATGTAATGGCGTCCAATAGAATTTTACAAAGAAATATATCTTTATGTCTCTTGCTTTATAAATTAAGTTTTGTAAGTTCATAATATTCTTTCACGGTGTACAAAGGTCGTTCCATCAACCAGTTTCTGGAGACTTCTCTTGAGATTTTTCCCACTGAGCCTTTTCAAATGCTGCGGTAATGCATTGTACATCTTGCATCCCGTGTATGATGGCTTCTTGCTGTACTTGGTAGTGCGGTGCGGAGGGAGAATGAAGTCTGTGGCCCTCCTGGTGTTATGTGAGTGTAAGTTCTCACCTCTTTGATTTGCCATACAGTCTGCATCTGTTACCACTGAGAGGATATATATATATATATATATATATATATATATATATATATACCTACAATGGTCAGTATTTTTAGAGACTTAAAAGCTCCTCTGCAGCTGTCTTGTGGATTTAGATCTGCTAGAATTCTGATGGCCTTTTTTTGTTGGATGAGAATTTTGTTCAGATTATTTACAGATGTTCCTCCCCACACCGCAACTCCATACCGCAAATGAGACTCAACAAGTGCAAAATAGGCTGTCCTTGCTGCCTCAGGCCCTGCAATCCACTTCATCCTTCTGGTCACAAAGATTCCTGTGCTGAGCTTTTTACACAGATTATTTATGTGTGCTGTCCAAGTGAGTCCACAGTCGATAGTTAGACCAAGTAGCTTTGCTTGCTTCTCTTGGAGAGTATCTGTGCTTTCTAACACTGGATCATGCTTCCTACTAAAATTTATGTGCATGGTTTTTGAAGGGTTTATAGCCAAGTTGTTCTGCAGGCAGTACTGAATTGTTTTGTTTGTTGAGCATGACATCTGTGAGTACATTTCTTGTGCATTATCATTTGCCAGAAACAATGTCGTGTCATCGGCATACATAATAGTTTTTATGTTATTGGTGCCAAGGTATATAGGGAGGTCATTTGTAAACAGTACAAAGAGGAAGGGACCCAAAACTGAGCCCTGAGGCACCCCTCTGTTCATTAAAGATGGCTTAGATCTGAAAGTTAATTTCTTGCCTTTCTCTGACATTTGAACCTCGACAATTAGACTGCGCCCTTGGAGATAACGTGCTATCCACTTTTTTTATGTGTCTTGAAAACCTAGTGTTGACAATTTGTTTAGAATCAGGTCATGCCCCTGACAGGCTGTCTGTGATCAAGTTTTGACTTTCCAGATGTAGTAACATTCTCTTTACTGCAATCTTCTCAATTATTTTTGAGAAAGTGGATACAAGCGATATTGGTCAATAGTTTTCTGCCCTTGTTGCTGGGCCCTTTTTGTGCTTGGGATATACCTTGGCCACCTTTAACAGTGAGGGAAATTGTCCACTGCTAAATGATTTATTTATTATGCTAACCATAGGTGGGGCTAACTGATTTGCACAGTGCTTTACCATCTTTGATGGAACTTCATCAATGCCACACGAGAGCTTTGGCTTCAGTGATCCAATAGTTTCTAACACCTCGTTCTCCTCGGTTAGTGTCAGGCTTAGTGTGTGGTTGCATTGTGAATGTATAATGCCTTCAAAGGTTGTTTCCACATTGTGAAACTGATTCCTGCTTTCCTCAAAAGTTAAATCTGCCACTGTCGAAAAGTAGTTGTTAAGATGCTCAGCGATCAGCGTCGGGTTTTCTTCTTTTTTCCCACCTATTTCCAAGTGAAGTGCAGCGTTGGAGGAGTGGCTTCTCTGCATTTATGATGCTCCACAGTACTTTAGGTTTGTTATTTGGAGTTGATTAGGTGTTCATAGGCTGCATCACATCTCAGATCTCGAAGTTTGAGGTCATAGGTTTTCTTTTTTTCAGCCATTATTTCTTTATCTCTTGTGGTTCCTGTGAGTTCATACATGTGCAACGATTTAAGAAAATCTTCTCTTAACATATTCACCTCATCATCATACAGGGTTTTCTGCTTTTCCTTTGGTTTTGTCCTAGTTATTTTGTTTGGGCAGGCCAGGTTTAGGGCATTGATCACAATCTTGCGAAAAGCATTATATGCCAGCTCAGCATCATGAGCATTATACACTTCATCCCAGGTTTCTTTTGTAAGTTCATTTTTTAAGTAGTCAAGGTTTTGTTTGTCAAAACTTCTTTTATATGAGCTGCCTTGTTTATTGTAATTTGTTGTTGTAGTTAGGATTCATGAACCCCAGAGTACAATACGTATTTCAGAACCGATTGTACACAGACATAGTATACAATTTTACACGTAGAAATATATACTGAATCTGCTAATATTTTGATTGCAAATAAAAAAGAGCTTAGTTTGTTTACTAGGTAATTAACATGAAATTTCCAGTTTAAATTTGTATAAATTTTAAATCCAAACAATGTACGAGGGGGTACCCAAAAAAAAACCGGAATTGTTTTATAAAAATTATATATTATCAAATTTTTTACAATACGACCTTATCTCCTTCAAAATAATCTCCATTACAACTAATACACTTGTCCCAACGGTATTTCCATTGATCAAAACATTTTTTTGTAGTCATCTTTAGAAATGGCTGCAAGCTCGAGCTTCGTTTTTTTCTTAATCTCTTCAATGCTGTCAAATCGTTGACCTTTCAAGCCTCTTTTCATGTGTGGAAATAAAAAAAAGTCACATGGAGCGAGGTCAGGCGAGTAAGGTGCGTGGGGCAGCGGAACCATGCCGTTTTTGGCTAAAAACTGCCTAACTGAGATGGCTGTGTGTGCCGGTGCGTTGTCGTGGTGGAAGAACCAGTCTCCAGTCTGCCACAAATCGGGTCTTTTCTGGCGAACACTGTTGCACAATCTTCTTAAAATCTCCAAATAAAATGTTTCGTTGACAGTCAGACCTGGAGGAACAAACTCAGAATGAACAATGCCTTTAGCATCAAAAAAGCAAATCAACATGGTTTTGATGTTTGATTTGACTTGCCGACATTTTTTTGGACGAGGTGAAGATGGCGACTTCCATTGGCTTGACTGTTGCTTCGTTTCTGGGTCATAACCATAGCACCATGACTCATCACCAGTAATTACCTTTTTCCAGAAAATCGGGATCATTTTCGAGATGTTCTTTCAGAAGGCGGCAAATTTCAACTCGATGTGCCTTTTGATGGTCAGTCAGAAGTCGAGGAACAAATTTGGCAGCAAACCCTTTTTCAGTCCTAAAATCTCCTGTTAAAATTCGCTGAACCGAGCTCCAAGTTAACCCAATACTCTCTGATAGTTCCTCAATTGTCTGTCGACGGTCGGTGAGCACAAGTTCACAAATTTTCTCAACATTTTCGTCCGTTCGAGAGGTTGATGGACGTCCAGAACGAGGTTTGTCTTCAATCGACATGTCGCCATTTTTAAATCGAGCGAACCACTCGTAGACCTGAGTTTTCCCCATAGCAACATCTTTGTAAGCTGTATTCAACATTAAAATAGTTTCTGCAGCATTTTTTTTACCAAGTAAAAAAACAAAATTTCACAGCTGCACGTTGTTCACTTAAACTTGCCATGACAAAAAACGAAACAAGAACAAAACAGAGTTAGCCGAAAACAGTCACTACGAACAAACAGAATGCACTAGGACAACGGAACTGGGGTCACTGAGCTCGCAATGGGTTGCGCAACACACGCCTAGCGGCAGGAATGTGTACTACACGCTGCCGGCTGCCAGCAATACAATTCCGGTTTTTTTTGGGTACCCCCCTCGTATGTAAATCGACTATGTTTAATCTGCTACATGTCAAGACATTGTTACTTCTACGTCATAAGGATGTAGAACATGAGATAACACGATGAGCTGATGTACCTCCTGCAGAAGCTGGTGAAGGAAGCTGCCCATGACCATGATGGAAGAGTCTGCGTCCATGCCCCCGGTACATGTCCGAGAGCACAGAGCGCCGTGTGCAAAACAGTGAACCGACAATGGTTGTGCCGGAGACCAGTGTGTCGGGGTGGGTGGTCAGCAACCCGGCGTCGTTGTCCACCACCCAACATCCGGGCTGGTTGCTCATCTGGGTGGCTGTTACACTCACCACATCACCCTCCCTCACCACTGTGGATGTCCTGTGGTGACAACACAAATAGCTTCAGTCTGCTGGCACCCAAAGTGTTAGAGGCTATTCCATAGTAAACTATGTTGGTACATGCAGAAATGTATATTCTTCTGATACATTGATATGATACATTACATAGATCTAGTCTAGAACTGTGTTGAACAATTTATCACAAACGTTTGACATATTTAGTTTCTAGTTTATTAACATTTTAATTTTGACTTCCTATTTTATGAAAGTAACAGATTTTTTCCAGTTATTACCAATTTTTACTACACAAAAATCAATAACAGTATACAGTTATTAAATTTGTCACATTAACATAGCTTGTAATGTTTACAGAATGTCCCGTAACTCTCTGGACAAAGGTATACCACGTTATTGCTCCAGTCAAGACACATATTTAGCAATGTTGCCCACAGATGATTTCTTTTAATGTCACAAAACTTATGTGTTCATTAATGTGAATTTTGTGAAATATGTTCTTTTGTTATGTAATATTACTTTTTTCAGTTGATACATACATTTATGTATTCTTTTAGAGTGGTAGCATTTTAATCATATGAGATCTTGAATCCACCAGAACTAGGGCTCTACTTACGCTTCAGAAGAAGGCTGTAATAGTAATATGTGGACTTGATCGATCTCAATCATGTAGAGGTTTCTTTAGGCAATTTAACTTGCTGACTTGGTCGAGTTTATACTTGTTGGAGTGCATGTTTTTTGTCTTCAAAAACAAAATCTACTCCCAGTAAAACAATTACCTTTCAATCTTCGCAGCACTAACTCATTCACTCTCCCAAACCACTTAAAAATTGTTCCTAAAAACAAACTTTTAGTACTGGTATAAAATTTTACAATAACTTGCCAACTGGTTTCATCACCCAGCAGGGATAACTTCTGGCTGGTTTATACCATCCATCCAGTTCAACCTACCACTGGGCACAGCGAAAACCGATGTGTCACTTAAATCTGGGCAACATTATGGATGTCCAGGAGCGGCACATCACTAACCGCAAATGTCGAGATTCTGGGGTACAAGAATAATTCGATAGGTCTAGTCTACTGCGGGAGATGACTGTTGGAGTTGGTGGGGTTCGCTTCCTAAGCATCAGAGGTTCTTGCTAGCCTCATATAAGGGTGTGCCACCCCCTGCCTATTTTGACTGGAGAGGCTGGTTCAGAGCTGGCCTCTCCTTCTTCCGGAAGGACATGACTTTGAGATAACTGCCCTAATTCTTCCTCATGGATCTCGATAGGAGGCGACCCCTACCCCCAACCTTACCCATCCTGTCACTCCAAAAGCAACACTAAGGTCCTTATAGAACTAAGTGCAATTTATAAGCTTCTTGTCCAAACAAAGAAGAAAAAAATCTGGTTTCTTGGAGGTTAATACTCTAGTATATTTTTTAAGTAATCTCAAGCTTTGGTTAATTCAGAAAGAATATTATGGTACTTACGGGTTTTAATTAATAAGGATTTGTGGTTCTTTTTATAAGGTAGACATTCTTAAATTCATCCATAAATGCTATGTATTTGGCCAATTGCTATGCATGGTTATGTTATGTCTTCATTTGAATACTAATTTTATATTTTTTAAAACTAATAAGGGTTTATACTCCTATAATTACATTAATATTTTGTAACTGATCCAAATCTGGTCAGATGTACATTGTTTGATACTAACTCACCAAGAGCCCCTGAGGACACATACAGCTGTCTCTCCAGAGATAGAGTCACAGGGTTGAAGAGTGAGTACAACCTCTCCACAAGCCTCCAGCTGTTCTACTGCAATCACCTTGCAGCGTCTGCCATTATCCAACTTTATAGGTCTAGAGATATCAACAAACGGTAATGCTAAACGTTTATTATTGACAATGGATGGTTTGAGAATAATATATATATATATATATAATATATACATATTTTAATATATGTATATATTATATACATAACATAAAATATCTTTATGTTAACTGTACCAGCCCAAAGAAAATTAAATAAAAAACTTAAAAAAATTACCTGTTCATAAAATGGAAATTGAAAATGCAACAATTTCAAAGAAAACCAATAAACTATTCTTACAAAACCAAGAAATAGGTCATAAGACTACAATAAATAGTTTAAGAAACTTCAAAAAAACTTTGATAAAAAGTAGCTTTTTAAAAAACAAAAGCAACAAAGTAAATAAATTAGAAATGGTTGCAAAAGCGCTGAGCACTATTGGAAGAAAATTGGTGTTTAAAACAAGAAATAGTGAAATTAAAAACATAAATTATGATACTTGAGGAAAAATATGAGATAATGCAAGTAAAATAGGAAAAGAAATATACGGTATAACCTCTCATATCCGACCTCGGCATAACTGACTCCTCAGGATATTCCTGAGGTAATAATGTTAAGTGTGCCCTGACTTTTCAGATTTTCATCAGTTAGTTACTGTAAACAGTATGGTATATACGAGTTATGGCTAGAAAATAATGGGGTTAGTATTGGCGAACCCTCAGGACGAATGTAATAAGGCTGGACATCATGCGGCCGGTTATGTGACTTTCCCCTCCTCAAGATTCATGTGGCTCCTGTACTTATTCCACCCCCAGCCACGTGACTCCCCATCCTCGAGATTCGTGTGGTTCCTGTACTTATTTCCACCCCCAGCCACATGAGTCCCCATCCTCGAGATTCGAGTGGTTCCTGTACTTATTCCACCCCCCAGCCACGTGACTCCCCCTCCTCGAGATTCGTGTGGCTCCTGTACTTATTCCATCCCCCACCACGTGACTCCCCCTCCTCGAGATTCGTGTGGCTCCTGTACTTATTCCACCCCCAGCCACTGACTCCCCCTCCTTGAGATTCGTGTAGCTCCTGTACTTAAACCACCCCCCAGCCATGTGACTCCCCCTCCTTGAGATTCGTGTGGCTCCTGTACTTATTCCACCCCCAGCTACGTGACTACTCCTCCTCGAGATTCGTGTGACTCCTGCACTTATTCCACCCCGGCCACATGAATCCCCCTCCTCAAGATTTGTGTGGCTCCTGTACTTATTCCACCCCTGGCCACGTGACTCCCCACGTTGTATCAGATTTATTTTCAATCTCAGACGTTATGAGCATGTGACTCCATTTTTCAAACAGCTATCACTTCTGAAACTTCAACAACTTCGCCAACTTCACATTCTTTCAACTCTACATTCAGTTATCAGAAACAAGTCACCTGTTTACCTGTCCGAAAATTTCAAATTTATTTCCGATATAAGTGAGCGACCTACGAGAAGGGGATCCACGTTACTCTCAATTCCTGTTCATCGATCGAACTTCTTCAGTAGGTCGTTCACTGTTCAGGCATGTCGCCTCTGGAACTCTCTTCCTGATGATATCCGTATTATAGAAGGTCGGGCTCGTTTTGGGGCGGGGGTCAGGGACTTGTTGCTGGGCGGTCTGTAGGGGTGGCGGATGGCGGTGCTCATGGCGTGCTTGTGGTCAGGCTGTGTGTTTGAGAGAATGAATGTAGCAATAACAAGAAATTATTTAAAAAGTAAATTGTTAATTTAAGTTTTAATTTATCTTTGTTTGAAAATTTTCTACATATTCAGCTGATAAATTTGATTTTTAATTATTACATAGTAGTATATATTTTGGTTAAATTTAAATTTAAAATGGAATTTGTTATAGTTTTAAGGTCATTAAATGTAAATATGTATATATATATATATCTGTATATTATGTGAGGTTGAGTGGTAGAGAGGGCTAAATAGCCCTAACTCCGCCTCTTGAATAAAGGCATATTTTCATTTCATTTCATTTTACTCCCCCTGCAAACAAACATCCCTATCTTATATGATCCACGCTACTCCCACCCAACTTGGCCCCCTGTGATGTTCTTTTGTTCCCTAAGTCAAGTCAGCTTTAATAGGAACAAGATTTGAGACTGTTGAAGCAGTAAAAGAAAAAGTGACGTAAGTCATGAACATGATTACCGAGATTAATCTGCAGAACTGTTATACAATGTGTAAAATTCACATGGAGCAGTATAGAGATAGAGGAGTGGAGTACATTGAACGGGATAATTGTAAATATTTATAAGCAAAATTTGTTTTCAGTGTCAGTCCGGTTATTTTCTAGCCACAACCCATATACTTTAATTTTCATCTTTAAATTATGTCACTAATACTGTACACACTCACTGTTAAATTATTTGCCTCTCACAAACTCTGTTTTACATAACATCAACCTGAATAAATATTTATCATTTTATTAACCCAGTCTTAACGTGATTGAGATTTTGAAGTGCCAACAAAGTAACCTTTTGGCTCTTGTACCGTAGGAGTTAAATTCTCAGGAATAAAAATGTTCTGGACCCTGCAATAAGTGGTACCACGCTGGATGTCAGAATATATTTGAGAAAAACCCTTAAAAAATTGACTACTACAGAAATTAATGTGTGGATATGCAGTATCTAAAAAAATTAGATCAAGACACCTCAAGTTTTGACACTACAGCCAATAAAGCAGGCACTGATTAATCTTACCTACTTGCAGATAAGCAACTACCAAGCACTTACCACATCCTTGACCATAAAACTGACCACACCTCAAACAAACCAATCATTAATAATGAATTCACTTCCTTGGCACAAGTACACTATTATATTACAGTACCAGTGTTTTTCAGAATTTGTCAGAAAAGTTTTTTTATTTGTTTTTTCTTTTTTTTGCTCATTGGGTTATCTAACTTTTTACTATTACAACCATGGCCCTGTCCCATTAGGGTCAGATATGAGAGGTAATACAACCAAGAGCTGGTTGTATTACCTCAACAGATTTAAGTGAATTATAAATTACAGAGGACATTCTAAATTGTATGTAAAAACTGGAAAACATCTGAATGCACCAATTTAAACAAACATTTCAACAACATGATACATATAATCCTGTATTCAAGAGCTAAGCATTGATTGGATAACAAAAGAAAACTTAATCCTTTTAACAATATAAGATAACCTGAGCTGCAAGGAGCAAACCAAAATTATTGAACCACAAAATGAACTCCAAAGTAACTAAAAGGTAATTTAAAGAAATGACTGACATAAACAAAAATATTTAGTACTTGTATATATAATAATATTACAACAAGAGAATTCCATAGTACATTCTAGACTTTCCTAGCAATGGTTTTAATACAAGGGAAATGAGATCAACATGAAAATCTGTAATCGTACTTAAAATATCTGATGTTGACAGTACTACAGTTTCATAATCTGGCTATAGATCTCTTTAATGAAATTTATTTGGTAATATTTATGAGTGATGAAAATTATAATATATTTATAGAAACAAAATGTAATATGTACTCACTCTTTAAAATTAGATTCATCAAAGCTTAAATCCTCAAAAAAACTTGTACTAATATCTTCAGGTTCACAGAATTGGGGTTGATTCTGATTTACTTCAAATATGCCCTTCTTTGTAGAAACTGAATTGTTAATAACAGAACTCGACTCTTCAAAAAAATGTTTATCTCCCTCAGATCCAATAAGCTCATTATTTTTAGCTACGGAAATGGAGTGTACTTCACCTTCATGTTCAATACTATTAAAGGAGGTTATTTTATCATCATTTTTAACATTTTCATTTCTTTTTTGTTGCACCACACTGTCAACTACATTATGATTTGTCTCACAGTTTTCGTCTAATTTTCTATTATTTTCGTCAAGCACACATTTAATATCCATTTTTATTTCTGAACTTTCAGGTGCTTTTTGTATTGTAGTGCAACTGTAATTTTTCCCTTTATTTTCCTTGTCATCTTTTGAGGAAAATGAGCAAGGACTTTGTTCCAAACTACTATTGGGTTTACCAAATGGATTTTTAATTTTTAAAACTTTAACATTTTCTTTCTCTTCGGATGGAGAGATTTGACATTTAGAGTTACTTTCTTCACTATGGAATTTAGTAGGATCTTTAATTTTTGATTCTACTTGAGATAAACATTTCTTTTTCAACTCAGATGACTCACTGAAATTGAATTTTCTCTTGATTGGTTTTTCAACAATATTTCTGCTTCTATTCTCTTTCTTAACTACTGGTGGAGTAGCAGGAATAACGTCTGGACTTTTATCCACTCCATCTATCAATACTGAATTATTACAAACTTTAACAAAATGGCCTTCACCAGGAAAGACAATCTCTTTTTCAAATGTTATTGATTTGTTTGTTTTCTCAGACAAATTACAGTTGTTGCAAGAATTTTGTTCACTTCCAGGGGAAGTTTTTAAACAAGTTGTACAAAGCGTTTCACATGGTGACCTACTTGATTGATTAGAATTCTTTGGAATGTTCTGAGAAGTTCTACTATAATCATCTCTTACACAATCTAAAGGTAAGTTTATAGTATCCTTTCCAATTTTATTAGTTTTCTCTTGAATAAGTTTTATGTCCTCATTTCTCTTGTAATTTGAAGTAATATTATCCACAATTCCTTTGCTAATTTCACATGTCACTTCAGTAATATTTTTATTTTCATTTTTCTCACTGTCTAAATTACAATTAATATGGTCTTGTATTATTGTATCCTCTATTGCTATAACATCTCCATTTATTTCTATATTTTGTGCCTCTTGCTTTGGCACAGTAAAGTAACTGGAGATCTTTCTTTGAGGATTTGAAGAACTGACAGGTACCTCTTTTGAAACAGCAAAAAAATTGGATATTTTCTGTTGTTTTTCATCAGAAACCTGGAAAATTCAAAATAATACAATGTTATTAGAGGTGTATTAATACATGTTCAGTTACCAATGTTAACTTAACTAAGGGATCCTATAAATATTTATAACTGAGACATAATATAATATATAAGCAAAAAGAAAGAATTGTGTATGAAGATAAATAAATTATGACACGGAATGTCACTAACAAATACATAGACATTTGAAATAGGAAATTTTATAGGAATCTTATTTTAATAGAAAACAACTGAAATTATGTTAACAATACATCTTGAATATAACCTCAATTTTAAAAACACTAGAGACTTATCTTCGTCTAATAATTCTTTTTTTCTATTCAAAATTACAAACTATTTGGAATGTAATGCAATTCTACACAAAACGCATGGTCATCTTCCTTTACATTAACCAAATCTTGTTTGCTTTTACCTCTTATATATCAGGTGTACCACTCTATACAATATTGTCATGGGGACTTTTAAAATGTAAGGGGATACTATACTAAGACAATGGGTCTTCCTAAGCTCAAACACTAGGAAGAGTTATTTTTTTAAATAATTTATCTTATAAATGAAAGGTCTTTGAGATTTTCTTTACAAAAATTACTCTAATGATAGAGAATTCAGGCATTTACCATCACATAGACTAGAAACATGAGTATTTAGTTGGCAGAACCATTCCTTTCCCACAACTCCAGTTCTGTGTTAAGGAGTACTTTCATTGAATCTGTCAACACCTCACATACAGGGTGTTTGAAAAGTATGGGTACGGCTTAATATTTTAAAACACCATAGGAGATAACATCTATAAACTTTGCACAGTGTCATATGGCTATGTAAACTATTGTTTCTTGCTATGACCATGACATGCCAACCATGGGGGGACGGCCCACAGAGGAAAACATGGAAATCTTAAATTGAAGCATGGGTCGAGTGATACCTCATTTGAAAAGAGCTCTCACTTAGTAGAGTTAAATGCCGCAAACCGCATCTCAAAAGGTTTATCCAATCAGAAATGGCGGGTTGTTTTAGGTACACATTGTGAAGTATATTATGCGCTGCCATTTCTGACTGGATCGTCGTATTCTGATGCGGTTTGGCAGCGTTTCACAATACACAATAAATACCGATGTTTTTTAGTTTTATTTATTGTGTTATAAATTTATGACATAATTTGCTAATTAAAAAAAGTCAGTGAAAACACATTGGTTAGTAGAGTGAAACGCCGCCAACCGCATCAGAATACGACGATCCAGTCAGAAATGGCAGCGCATAATGTACTTCACAATGTGTACCTAAAACAACCCGCCATTTCTGATTGGATAAACCTTTTGAGATGCGGTTTTGCGGCATTGAACTCTACTAAGTGAGCTCTTTCAAATGAGGTATCACTCGACCCATGCTTCAATTTAAGATTTCCATGTTTTCCTCTGTGGGCCGTCCCCCCATGGTTGGCACATGTCATGGTAATAGCAAGGAAAAATAGTTTTACATAGCCATATGACACTGTGCAAAGTTTATAGATGTTATCTCCTATGGTTTTTTAAATATTAAGCCGTACCCATACTTTTCAAACACCCTGTATACTAATGTACAATTCAACACAAAAGAGCTGATTTACTAACATGATGTTTCTTTTCAGCAGCACTACACAGTTGGAATTTAACAACTCATGAGACTGTTGGAGCCACAGTGATCACACTGTTAACTTATCTTACCGATAAGATATTTATACTTTTTTCACGTGAGATGATAAGATCCCAAATATTCAATTTCTATTATAAATAAAACCTGAAGAGACATACAGATTAACCTAACGTATACAAACTATTTGACCGATCATTATGAAAATTTGTATGTACATGAACTATTCCACGGAAAAGGTTTATATGATATGCTCATTGATGTAACTCGCCACCAAGCGGCGCTGCAAAAGATAAAAGTTATCAAAGCGCCTGCACATTATAAACTGCAATTATGAAACAGTTACGTGTATTAAATAGCCAAACACTGAAGGCGCTGAGTTATGATGTATATTGGTCTTTATAATAAATTTCTGATAACCATTTTTGCAACGATAAAAACATAGAACAAAACAAATTAGGAAATAAACAGAGTATATTGTGAATGTTTATCTTGTGGAATTTCTCAGTATTGGTGCTTTGGGATTATACCGACCACACCCAGACATGAATCATTATTTGACATTTTGCTTCTACTGATTACTAGATTAGCGTAGAACAATATTTCGTCAATATAAAACAAGAATTGTCTTATCGCAAACCCCTCCCCATCCTCAGACAGAGGTCAAAGTCGAGCGGTCTAGTAGATAACGTGATTGCAGAGTCTCGCCGCCCGTTCAGCTAGTTCGTCGCTTTGTTGTACTTTCGTGTTTTACCTCTACATTTCTCCAAACACACAAAAATTCAACAAAAACAAACATTACTAAACTCTTTATTGAAAAAACACTTAAAACTTGTTTTTATTCTTAATCACACTACTCCGCCACCCAAAATGCGAGTGCCTCCGGCCATCAGCGCGGAGGTGCTGCCCCGCGCTGATGTCGACGAAAGAAAAACATCCCTCGAGATAGTACCTATCAGTAAAATATCAAATTCTAGAGGGGCTGATCAGAAATATAAATTGAATTGTAATGGAAAGGCAATTATGTACCGTGCAAAAAAACTTAAATAATCATGTGATGCCGCGCGTGGCCGTAATCGGGATTCTCGAGAAAGATAAGATAACAGCGACAACGATACCGATCACAATACCTGGAAACACTTGTAAGTTTGTAATTTTATAATTAAACAGTTGTTTTTTCGTTCTATCATGTTTGTTTCTATAAATTTATATTTTTGTGTTCTTCATACTGGTGTGGTCGGTATAATCCCAAAGTACATCAGCATTTTATCAACACATGTGATAAGTTACTTTGTTGGTTTCATGCAAAACCTGAACAATTGGAACATTTCTGAAGACTCCTCCATATTACATCATAAGTATATTTACTGTACATAGTATAAGGACTATATAAAGCTTTTGTGGCCATTTAGAACCTTGGTTCCATTAATGTAATACTCATATTTCTTAGGATTGGAATGAGCAGTCAACAATTTGCTAATATACATAAGTAATATGATTTTGCTAACTTTCCAAAAACTATAAACACAAGGACAAAATTGTAAAATAAAGTATACATTAAAATGATACAAAACAATATTAACTTACAGAGTACATCTCCGTTCCATCAAAGCTAAGTGTTTAATATTGTGTTCAAAGTAATACAATCAGCATATTAAAAGTCTGTTCAATCAAAGCAATTCAATCAATACATTTGATTGTGTTGGTGGCCGCTTATTATACTGTAGGTAAATTATTATCAATAACTTGATAGACATCTTGATATGCTTATCATAGTCCAACTTTAATTCTAGTTTTCATCTCCTCACTATAAACTGGATACTTTGGATTTAAAGAAACAAAGTCACTGTCTATCAATGTAACCATTTACATCATTCATCAATGATTAAAAATACATTTTGAGAGAATAATTGCATGTCGATCACCATTGTTCTTGCCAACGTTACTAGCATACTCAATATGTAAATGAAATAAAAATAGCTAGCAATGATTAACTATGAATATTTATAGGTCAAATGTTGTATTTGATAGTTTCAATATTTCTGAATAATAATCATGATTCGATTGTGTTGGTAGCAACTTATATTATACTGCACCTCCCTTATTTTAATATACAAATGCAATAAATAAACAAACACGTATACATTTATGAATTACACGTATAATCCATACTTTTTATGAATTATTTTCAACTCAATAATAAATATCGCAATTGAGCATAGGACTACACTTCGAAACTTGAAAAAGTTAGCTCATGGGAAATGGGCTAACCCCTAATGTCACCAAGTTTTCATTACTAGATGTTTTGGAACAAATTTATCATTAACATTTTCTCAATCTTCCTTATAATCTCAAATTAACATTACATACAAAGCCTACCTTAGATCTTGATAATTTCAACTTCTTCATTATAAAGTACAATAAATACAACTTTCCTTATCAGTTTTGAAATATACTTTTAGTCGGATTTCACATTTACGCAACTATAAACATTCACAAAACAGACAATCCACTTCATAGCAGACAATAACAAAATATAACTCTACTACCAAATAGTAGGGTAGTACAGTACAGAATAATATGAATCTTCAAGGAAATTCCCGCTAAAATGTTTAAAAGATTGAATCATCTGGAATGTAATTTATACTAAACATAATAAACTAAAAGCCGGTGTAACAGGTAATATTTTGAGGTCGATAGTAGGTAATATAAGTTAAAGTATCACAATATGCGTAGTAAGTTTAGTTATGTAGACTTCTGGCGAAGAATACGTTTTTAGAGCTCCAGCCACTTTTTAGTTTATCAATTTCTTACAGGCCTATTATTTCTTATATTTTGCACTGTGTTATTTCATTTAATAACACAATATTGAGTAAAGCAACTTATCGCTTTTGAAACAAAATTTAAGGGAAATGTTACTAAATTGCTTAGCGTACATACAAATATCACAAGGAATGTGTAATTATAATAACACATTCCTTCGTGAACCAGTTTAAATAGTATACATATACGCTACTATAGTTTAAAACTTCAACAAGTCCACTTTTGGCGTCAATAAGTAAAAGCGAAAGTTATTGGCTCCAGCGTAAATACCAGGCCGGCAGGCTGCGTTGTGACATTAAGAACGGTGACTGAAAAACCTGAAAAACTGAACTGTGCCCGTTTGTAAAGCATTGGGAGGACACGCACGTGCTCTCTATTACTGGCCTAGTTCGATACCTGTTTTTATATATATATATATAAAAGTGTTTCTTGTTTCTTGTTTTCTTCATTTATATTATGCTTCCTGAAGATGTTGGGTATTAAATCCCACGAAATATATAGAAGCCTTGTAATCTTCGTTTTTCATTTCAATAAGTGAAATAATATATATATACCATATATATATATACATTTATAGCTTTACTTTATCTATTACAACCTGTGTGTTGGCAAATATAAAGTCATTCCAATGTTTGAAGATGTATAAATTATTGTAATAATCCTACTTCACAATCGGTTTCTTTAAAACTCAAATCTTTAATAGAATTTCCACTTTCGAAGACTGACTTGAGCAAAGAAACGACTACGTTTTTCCCATACTCAAAGCACTATTATGACAATGATGCCATTTCCGCCACTTATTTGGCGTTACTGGCCAAACCTTGATTCAATGTCAACATTTTGCAATTTTGTGTTTTAGTTATAAGCGTTGTTATATACCGTTCTCTGGTAGGTTTTCAATATTGATTGCCATGTTTCCAAATAAGGTTTATATAAAAATTCATCTCTTTTTGAGCTGCAAATCTACAAACTGGAGGAAATTTTCTTAATATCTCATGTAAGTATCTGTAACTTACACGAAAAATCACTTTTATTGCTTACCAAGCTAAACATGTTAGTATTTGTAATCTCAGCATCCTTCAAATAAATATAAATTTGCTACAGTGTATTCACGCAAATTGATAAACTGTCTTTAGAAGGCCCCTTTATAAATGTGTTGATTTTACAAAAGGATATACAATATTCATTTTTTTATTAGAACATAAACAAGCTTCAAATTATAACAGTTGTTTAGATTCTTACTAAAATTACAAAAACTATATGTTTTATCCTGTTTGAAGTCAATTTTGGATTGGCTTTCTTCATGCGTTTTATAGTTTTTGTAAAGTCTGTAACATGAAACTAGATATCACAGGTATAAACAATCTTGTATTTTTGCATCTATTTCTATCGATACTTAATTCACAAATTACTCTTTAAAAATATTTGGCACACAAATCTCAAGATTCCTACTGCCATATCTGTCATTAAATCCAGGGACAATATAAAAATTAAGCTTAACACTGTAGTGACGTGAGTTTACAACTTTGTACTTATTATTACACGAATGATCATTAAAGATCAGGTACATAACAGTTTCTATACTGTAAGTAAAGTTGTAAGTTAAAAAATTCGAAATCACTGATTAATTTAATGTTTCTGGGAACAATATTTCTAAGAGTATCAATTTTCAAATATTCTATTCTTTTGAGTTAGCAGGTAAAAGCATTACCTCAGGCTCTAATCCATAACTGATTAATGATTCAAATAAGGCTTTATAAGTTACAAATAAAACATAGCATGGCAATAGATTTTTTAAATGGTGTAATTTATATGAACAGATTCTTACTTTTGACAGATATGATCTATGTGCTTAACCCATTTAAGTGTATGGTTTACCTAAACACGTAAATATTTAAAACAAGTAACATTTTCTAGAGCTTGACAATTGCAATGGTTTAGAAAGTAATTCCCAGTATGCAAGCAGTTATTGTTACGTTTCTTAATGTGTACTGTTTAACAGTTATAAGCCGGCGAATGTACATGCATAACATTGGACTTGCTGCCCTTTATAATCAATATCAATGATATCCTGCGTTTCCAAATTGTCCTGCCGCCGGACACACACAGAGCTTGACTTAGTGACGTTCTCAATCTTTAACTTTAGCGTTCCAAAAAATATGAGCTGCTAATAATTAGATGATATATTAGGTAGCAGCATAAAAAGACCCAAGTTTTGGAGAAAACAGTTTCTGTACGTCCAAAATGAAGGCTTTTTGCCTTAAAGAACCTTAGGGATATTCTTGCTATTCATGAAATGAAAGTGGTATACTACACGTACCTTCAGTCTCTTTTTGCATTTGTCATCTCTCTAGGGCAGCTTACAAATCATAGCTTGATCCTCTGTTCACAGTTCAGAAATCAATTTTAAAAGTAGCTTTTAAAATAAGTCATGGATTTCCAACTTCCATATTATTTCAAGAAAATAAAATCTTTAAAATAAGACAGTTTTTTTTAATTTATTTTAATTAACATATATAAAATCTTAAATGAACTGTTTGAAAGAACCCATAACACACGTTATTCTAGATCTACAGGATTGCTACCTCTGCAATGAACTATCATTTTCAATAACCAACTCATACTATTTAGGTCACGTGCTTGTTATAAATATCATTAAACAGTTTTCACATTTTAGTTTTTTATGAAATTTGTACAATTATTTCTAAAAGGAAAGTTAACCAATGGTTGTTATTATTGTCTATAACTTGAATACTGCATCTTTGACCAGACTATCTGGATAGATTGTGTCATTAGACTTAAAATTAATAAATACTATTTAAAATAAAACTCTAGGCAATATGACGGTACTATTAAGGATGCGGGGGCAGTGCTGTCTACGAACTATGGGTCCTACCTGTGAACGCCACCCCTCCTTCCAATCATCTTTCGTCACTAAGACAGTCCTATTGTAATCTGTGGATACCCTGCGAATCCTTGTTGCTTATAAACCCTATTGTAAATCTATTTTAAATTAATAATATATCATGCTAATTACCTACAAATTAAATGTTCACAGTTTTAACTTTTTCATTATATTCTTAATTTATACTCGGTCTGTTATTTATTTAAGCATGAGCAACTCGTCTATGCACAGGCATCATGGTCCATACAGGATCATTTCTCGAGGACAATGTTGCCTCTGGGAACCTACTTTTCAGGGGTAATTGCAGTAAAGCAAAACAAGACTATGTCCCACAGTTTACTTTGCTATTTACAAACAGTGCATCACCCCACAAAACTGCAATTTACCTAGAAATACCAATCTGAAACACATACACGCAGAGACCTATTGTTACAACTATATTTTAAAAATCTCATCTGAAGATGGCGTTGTCCAATGTGGATGAGGTTATAGTCCTGTGGTCCTTGGGTGCTGGTCCGTGAAGTTCTGTTCTGACCCCAACTTTGTGGTGGACAGTGAATGTCCCCCTTCAGATGCCCCCTTTGAGAGCCGCCCCTGGCGAACTTCACTTATCGCCACCGTTATCGTGGTCGCAGATAAACCACCATCAATAGATTACCTTTGCGCTTCCTCCGCAAACGTAGAGGTCTCCACTAGAGTTTCACAGTAGACCTATGTTCGACCATACATATGGCTTTAAATACAATGCACTACAGTTCTTTTACGTTTGAAATTCCACTCGTATTTAATTGTAAAACTTGTGACAAATACCGTGTTCTGTATTATGTTTTTGTTCGCAATGCTGCCAATTCCACCAAACATTGTTATTTATACCCATATTGATTATAAATAACAAATTATTAGCTCACTTTTTACAGTCCATCTTAAAACTTTTCAAACTTATTTGTCTCAATGTTCATAAGTATACATATATTCAATTTATTATTCAAAAAACATTTTAAATCGTTCAATAAACTTTCATTCTTAAATTTCGTTTAACATAACATATTTTTAAATCCTAAGAGAAAGGCAATAATTGTCAGTGGGTTAAAGTCTGTTGCTACAAATGTACTACTCAATATATTTACATGTAGTCAATGTTATTATTAAGCACTTTGAATTTTCTCTCTGCCTTTAACCATTAACCTTTCCCTGGATTTTGTCTATTAAATTCAACAAAAACACCTGTCAAATACAAACGTAATGTCATTCAGTTCAGCCGGTTCAGACTTCAGTTTGACATTTATCAAACTGATCGGCTTGAGTAGTGAAAAATAATAATACCGACAATCTGGAGTTGTGATTGTGAAACTTTATTTTTATGTGAACGTACCTGAAGTAGTGTAATTGTTCAAAAATAATATTGTCTGTGTAATTCATAAATAATTATAACATGTTTAAAATAAGCGAAGTTAAATGCTATTTGTGAACAAATCCCATTTTTAAGGTTAGTTAGTTGTTTTAAACTGTAGGAATATAGGAAGGGTCTCTAAGAGGTAAACTAGTAATTATGGGATAAGATTGGTAGTAGATTGCTAATCTTATATCTCATTCATAATCATTAAATTTATTAATCATTATGTGGAATTTTAGGTACCTTTATGAACTATGCTATCTATATTTTTAACTGATTATTTATAGGCTAAATATTGTTATTCTTATTGTTTGGACCCAAAAAATGCCATTTATGAGAGGGCCTTCATTGGCTACAGCATCAGAACAGGCTACATAATAAATCCAACAGAATATTAAATCAAAATAGATCTAGGCCTATATTGATATCTATTAAAA
Organism: Homalodisca vitripennis; assembly: GCF_021130785.1. Lineage (NCBI taxonomy): Eukaryota > Metazoa > Arthropoda > Insecta > Hemiptera > Cicadellidae > Homalodisca > Homalodisca vitripennis. The sequence goes on from NW_025780812.1 coordinate 27,773, forward strand.
CTAAAAACAAAAAAAACACAAATTTTATCAGTCTGTATGACAAATACGACAATTTTAATGTACTGTTTGAGTAGACTTAAATAAGCTACCTACACTCATTGGTGTTTGTTTTTATTGAAAGATTCAATATATTTTCCAACTTTAATATTACATAGTAAGCACTTTCAACAAGAGTTATTGTAAATTAACAACAAAAATAATATATATTGCAATTTTCAACAAAATCATTTTAATAATAAAATTAAAAAATAACGAAACCCAATTTTACTTAGATCTAAAATGTCAGAGAAACACGTTATAGTATTAATAGCTTACCTGGGTAGCAGGGAGTAACTACTTTTGTAAAGTGGAGAAAAGGATTCTCCCCAAACAGGCACACTTCTTCTTCTATGGGGCGGCCTATTGCCATGCACTTAAGCCTCAAGGGCCTTTTGCGCACCCCAGTTCCATACCATCAGGCCTACCAGTCGATGATTTCAACAGTTCCACAAACCGCCGAAAACAACCTATCAGGTCTTTGGAGAAATTCACCACCCTTGTCCAAACTACCAAAGATGGCATACTGCTCCCTTACTATTGTAGGACAATCAAAGAACAATTGTTCGGCAGTTTCATCCTGCTCATCACACAATCTACAGATCGGATCCTCCTGAAGGATGCCGACTCTGTGAAGATGCTTCCTCAGATGACTTTGTTCCGTAATCAGCCCTATAACCTGAGTAGACATCGATCTAGTTAGTGAGAGAAGGTCAGACGCCACTTTGGAGGAAGGCGACCCCCCCCCCCCCTAGTGGCATCTGACCTTCTCTCACTAAATAGATCGATGTCTTCTTGGGTTATAGGTCTGATCACAGGACATTGTCACCTGAGGAAGCATCTTCACAGAGTCAGCATCCTTCAGGAGGATCCGCTCTGTAGAATGATTGCCCTTCATAGCAAGGGAGCGGTATTCCATCTTTGGTAGTGGTAGGGGGTGGTGAATTTCTCCAGGAGTTACTGATAGTTTGTTTTCAGCGGTTTGTGGAACTGCTGAAATCATAGAATGGTAGGCCTCATGGTGTGCTTCCGGGGTGCGCAAAAGGCCCTGGTGGCTTAAGTGCATGGCAGTAGGCTGCCCCATAGAAGAACTTCAGGGAAACTAGTATCTTCTTGCATACTGACAAAAAAAACTTCAGTCAACCCCATAGTGTTACGTTAATTTTTAAGATTAAAAAACACACTTTTAATCTTACAGGCTGAACGCCTAGCTCAAGAGATTTGTCAGAACGGTATACAGTGACCGACTCCTTGCTTTTATTGATCGTCATCATCTGCATCAACTGTAAATAATTTTTCTGATATTGATTCTGGTACTTGAAGTTATGTTGGTATATGTAACATTGCATAGTCTTCACAAATACGACATTTTTTAAATGCAATAACTTGCCGGTATTGCCACCACCAAACATGCTAGGTTTGGACTGAGAAAATTCTTGTGTAGGCCTATAGTTTTCAGCCTCTTCTTTGGCATAGTCTCCTTTTTTCTTTATTTTCATCAGTTGGTTCTTTATGTACAGAAGTAAAATAGTTTGACAATCGTTTTACACTTTCTAAGAAATTTGTTTCAGCTAGGTTCCTTTTTGTGTTTTATTTTGTAAAACTCAAAGCCACTAGGTTTATTTAACATTACAAAAGTCTACACCACAAACAAAATCTATTTAACAAAATTTGTACCAAGTAACTAATGTAGTGTTTCCCAAACTTTTTTGATTCAAGGCTTCCTTAAGGTTTGTACTACTTTCCGTAGCGCCCCACCCCCTCAGCTCTTCCCAATAGTCGGTAAAAAATATCAATAAAGTATTGTGACTTTATAACTCACATCAGTAAAATATTACAATGTATGTCTATTATAATTTAGCCATCATAAAAATATCAAGTAAAGACCATGTCCTTTATAAATTATATAAAACTATGTACTATTACTATTACTGATTTGTAAAGTAGAACACTATTATTATATTGTTGTTAGACTTGAAGTAATGCAAGTAAATATATATTTATGGAAGTAAGTAAAGTACAAAGCGTGTAAAATTTAAACATTGTTTTAATAATTCTATGATTGTTTAATAAAAATTACAGTTTACCAATGTTTATGAGCCAATTTATTAAAATACATTTTTATTAAAAAATAAAAATTGTCATTTTTATAAAAAGAAACTATTTGTTTTCTAAAATGCTTATCCTCGTGCCAATATATTTCTGCACGCGAGTATAAAATTCCATAATTTAATTTCATGCTTTTTTTTTTTTTTTTGCCTTTTTTTGCCCTTGGGGCGGCCTACTGCCATTCACTTACAAGAGTGTTAATGAAAATTGGTGAATCAAAACTGAACAGTAGTTTTAGAAATTGGTGTCATGAAAGCATTATTAAGGAAATGTGGTTAGGCTTCGACTACTTTTAAGAACCATAAAAAGCCCAATCCTATTATTTGGTTTGTTGTCTTCATACATTCCAGTACTACCATTCGGACAGGGTTGTAAAAGTTCTCTAGTTTAAGGTGCTGTAAAGCAATTGGTGTGTGTGGTAGGGTTGATTTACAAATGTTTAGTCAGCCCTTGAAGAACCTTTCCTGAAGACAGGAATAATAGAGAAACATTTCTTTGATCTCTCATTGAGATTGTAGGCATTTAAGGTACTATTTAGGGACACCCTGTAATGAAGCCCACATAATAATAGTTGAAGAATATTACAAATTTGTACACTATGTATATGAAGGATGGTATGGTGAGGAGTTCACATGTCTTTATTTATAAGAATTATTTTTACAATATTGATTTATTATATTAAATAGTTTAATATGAAAAAGAAGAAACTAAAACTTTTGTTTTAACATTTATTATACTAGACACGTCTTTCTGCATTAGGCCATACATGTTTTTATAAACTTTTTATTTTCACTTACTATTGCAAAAAAAATAAATGCTAACAAAATAACTAACCTTAGTTTAGTAACTGTTCGAAATTCCCTTCTTCACAATGCACACAGCACTCTGCTCGACGTAAAATATTTGTGGTGGCTCTGCGAATTATGTCTGGATTATTTCTTATAGCCTACTGTCAAATGCGTTGCGAATTCTAACGAGTAATTCTTCCTTGGTATCAACTTTACGTTTATACACCATAGCTTTGATATGTCCCCATAAGAAGTAGTCAAGAGGTGATAAGTCAGGCGATCGTGGTGGCTAGTTGATTGGTCCACCACGCCCAATCCAGTTCAAGAAATTAGCATTCAAATGATTTCTAGCTACTAAAGAAAAATGAGGAGTTGCACCATCGTGTTGGAAAATAATTTTTTATCTTTTTTGTAAAGGGATATCTTTCAAAAGAGCCGGTAAATCATTTTTCAGAAATTGTTCGTACATATTTCCTGTAAGGTTTCCTTCAAAAACGAATGGTCCTAGAATTTTGTCATCAATAACGGCACACCAAACATTAATGTGAAATCTTTGTTGGAAAAAGGTTTCTACGGTACCATGTGGATTTTCTTCGCTCCATAAATGACTATTTCTACAATTGAAGGACCCGTTTCTCGTGAAAGTTGCTTCATCAGTAAATAAAATTGAATTCACCCTATCAGCATTGTCTAGAAGCCAATGAGAAAAGTTTAACCGTTAAAGGGTAATCTGTCGGCAGCAAATGACCCTGCAGGTGAAAAGGATGAAGTCTCTCTTTAACCAAGATGCGCCACACTTTGTTTCTCGATAAACCAGTGCGATACGCAATTTGCCTCGTACTAATACCCAGGCTACGATGAAAATGTTGAATCACTTGAAGTTCATCGTTAACGCGATGATGTGCCTGCCGTTCAACCGAAAACGAAATTGTTGGAAATGATCCATTCGTTCTTACAAACTGAAACACTGAAGAAAAGGTTTTCGCATTCGGAATCCGCCTTGCAGGAAATCTTTCCTGATATTCACGTCGAGCAGCTTCCACATTTCCATTAGCATATCCGTAACAGAACATTATGTCGGCATATTCTTCATTAGAAAATTGAAACGGCATATTAACTTTTATACTGTATCAATATTTTCACTTAACTTATCTGTATGACACTTCAATATAAAATATTCAAAAAAAAAGTTTGTAATTGTGATTGTTGAACAGCTGTTAGTACTGCCAACCTATGAAAATAATATTTTTGTTACAAAAGTTGTAGAATAACGTAAATTAATTTGCAATTATTGTTAAGTTTCAGATTTTATGACACTAAAGTTTTTTTACTAGTATGTAATTCATTAGAAAAATAGAAGAATGTTTCTATAAATAAAATGTATACATAATTATTTTCAATAATTAACATGTTTTCTCCAAATATTAGTATGTACATTCAGTAAGAAAAAAATTGTAACCGATTTTGTCTATTCTTCGTACGTTATTTATTTAATTAAAAATTGATTTTCTTAAAGTTTACATATAATTTTAATTGGCCTATTTTACATCATTATCTTAAGAAATTAATTCTTTACAAGTTCTGTTAAAGAATTTTACGTGTTTGTTACACATTTAACAAAGTTAATCTACTTGAAACCTAAATGAAACTTGTTTTTGGACAACGAATTTTGCGTATTTCTTCAGATATCTTAAAAATTACTGCAGCTAGAGGTCTGGTACCAATTTTATTCAATTTTTCAGTTCAATTTGCATAATATACATTAAATTTTACGTCCTGGGTAACGCCCAAAATAATTTAATAGGGCTCCCTTTTAACGGTGGCACTGAAATCTGGGCGAAATCTTTCACCCTGTATAGCTTGCTAACTAAGCGTTTCTGGACCTATGTGTATATGAACTTTTTTCGTTATTTTCACCGTAAGAACAAGTCCTGACAGTTTCTCCGTTTCTTCATGGGACACCCTGTATAGTGGTATCTTAATATTAAATTCATATATAATATATACATACAGCATATATAATTATTATTCATATTATCTTAAAGTTGTTTACATTTATTTCAACCTATGTTTCAATCAGTAAATATATCTAACAATAAAATAAAAGTGGTAATAATAGTTTATAAAATATAAATAAATTTAAAAAATATAAATATTTTTAAATGTATTTTATTCTACTAAAACGGTGATCTGAATCACATTAGATAAGGCAGAGATGATTTAACTAATTATGTTGCACCTATTTTGATGCTACAGAAACAGCATGGGACTTTGAAAACAGCATTGTTGCATCTAGTATTCTGTATTCCAGTACTCTTAACTGTTGCAACACATTAGTTAAATTAAACTGATGCGAAGCGTAAACTGTTTTGGAAAAACAACAGTTAAGGCTATCACTAGAGTACGACCTTTCATGCTAACAATCACCAAACCAAATAATTTGGTGTGTGTTTCTCTACTGACTGTGAAAATGACATTTTGGACTTTCACGAGTACATCAGTGATGGCCATCTGACAAATTGATCCGAAGCAGTGCAACACCAGTGCTCATGCTACCTGAGTTGGGCAAAACTTCCTGTTTGGTTGTTGCTCAAGTATTGACGTGTTCACTAGTAACGGTTTTCACTGCAATCAGAATCACCTCTTTAGAGTTAAAGCAGTCTGTTACCATTTCCAGAAACAGAGCTGCCTCCACCTATTGTGATAACTAAGGCACTGTGGGGACCACCCTTGTGTTGTGCACCTGGCTTGCTTGCGAAACCAAGTTTGAGTAAAAGTGAAAGCTGCAAAGGTAAAGGTTTGACTCTACCGAGTGAAAGCTGTTTTGACGTGGTTTTGTCTCTCAGACACAGATAGACACCAGATTCCAGCTGTCTGTCACTGTGTTACAGTATTCTCAGTTGAAGTGCAAGAGCTTTGCTTTCTTCAAGAACCATCCTAGCCTGTGTAGGAGACTAAACAGAACTACTAGAAATTTTCCTGGCCAAGATCTGATAGACTGCAACTTGTCTATCTCCTAAAAAAAGAACCCCAGCTTGGCATTTCATATTTTGAATAAATAAAGGAAAATCATAGTTTTAAGTTTAAATCTTGAGTTGAGTCTTTGATTTCAGTGTTTCTGTTAGTAATTTGTGTATCATCAAAATGTATATATTGACGTGTGCGAGAAAATTAATTATTGTGCCACATCAAGTTTTGGCTTTATGTTGTGATTGTTCATTTCACAAAGTGGATCTTCTTTGTGTGCTGCTGTTGTTATGAAAAAGTTTTTAAACTGGTTCTTTTGGAATAGATAATAAATTCTGTAAATAAGAAGGAAATTTAGTAAAATATTTTGATATTACATAATTCACAAACTAAAATGGATTGATCAGTAAAGAATATCACTTATAACTACTAATCCAGTGTGAAGCTCGATTCTGTGAGGAATTTTCCTTCATTACTGTAATCTATACAAAAGTAATAACTGTCTCATTTACACATAAACATTAAAAATAAGATAAGCAAGCAATTGTGCAAATAGACATAAGCTTGTTTACAACGCTCATACAGTATAACTCTGTACTGTCACGTAATTTGCAGAAAAAACAAAAATCTGTTTACTTAATTGTTTCTTTAAGAATAACATTTTCAAGTTTTCATAAATAGTTAATATTTATAAAAAAATGCATAGCTTGTAAAATAAATTTGGTACAATAATTTTAGAAGTTGAGCTCATTTTAGTTATAGTAATATTAAATCACCTTATACAAATATATCGTAGCAAGTGTTTGTAAACTTTATCAACAATATTGTTACAGGTAACTCAAATGGTTATACAAGATGGCCTCTACTGAAACCGCTATTCCATCTGAGATAGAAGAAACCAAAATTGACAACGATTGCACAACTGTAAGTGTAATTATGTGACATGATCGCAAGCTCATTAGACACTTCAAATGATACATCTGTTGGTGGCAGATAATATATTTTTTCCAACATTGAGTAACTTATGACTTTTTACTTGAATTACTTGAGTAATAATGGAGATAATAAATAAACATATTACAATGAATATAATCCGTAAAGCTAAAAAAAAATTAGAAACGTCAAATAACACAATACTTTGCAGTAAATCAGAATGTTTACAATGTTGAAAAAACGTACTCATTTTTATAATGATTGTCTATTCCAGTGGTGACTAGGTTTAGTTCCAAGGTCCAAATTTCAGAAGTTACAACATATTGAAAAGCTCAAAAAGCAGTAACTTCAAATAACACATTCATTGGTGCCAGATGGAAATATTAAAATCATACATTGTGTTGTTGAGAATATTTACCACACCAAGTATCTTTTGTGTTTTTTTTTTTGACAATCTTTTCTGTTATAACGGTAGATTTGTTGTAAGTTGGGTGCAGACTGGTTACTATTGTGAATTAAATGTGTTGATAACTGGTTCTTTAATCCTAAAATGATAAAAGAGCAATCCAATTACTATTTGTTCAACATTTCTTTACAAATTAACATTGCACTCAAAACTATTGCTACAATGCAGATATGAGCGTACCAATCGTAAGGTACAGAATTAAACTTGCAATTTCATGCATAACACGTCTGTCCTTTTAAGTAGATTCCATAGAAATCTGATTTTTGCAATTGTCACCCTCAAAATAGAATTATTTCTTAGAGAATTTTTACATATTTACCGATCATGGCCAGCATCCAACGTTTAGGTGACTCTACAAAGTTTTAGAGTAGTATATAATAAAATTTGTGGAAATGATGGTAAACATGATTGCTGCCCGATGATGATGGTAAACATGATTTCTAACCGATTTATTGGCTAGTCTGAACCAATAAAAAGTTTAAGACAAAAAGCCAACGTAATGGTAAAGTTGGTACTGGTGGCTTACCCATTCCTGTTTTTGCAAATCTCGATTATTTATCAACATAAACAAAAAGTTTCAAATATTTTTAAAAAGCATATAATAATGTTGAAACATTGTAACTGAATATGTTTACAAACATAATTTTTAATTTAATGCATCTAACCAACACCATGTTGTTAAGAACCACTTCATACATTTAACAATTTTGTAGAATTTTTTGTTCCAAGTTTCTAAGTTTTTGAAAGTGTTATCGGTGTATTGACATATCTATCATTAAACTAATCATATCATTAGTGTTTCACAAAGTAAACTTCTTGACTAATAAATTATCTTAGTTTGATATTTCAAGATGACAGGCACATGTGAAGTGTCTGAAATGTCTGTACTTGTGTGAGATAATTTTGGTGTACTCGCTTTTAGAAGAAGAAAGGATGAACACTACCGGATGTACAACTGGAAAGTCATACCAAGTTTCTTGGGATAACAATAGACAACTTACAATGGAATGATCACATTGATACTCTCTCTCTAGGAAACTGAATTCATGCTTGTATATTTTATTTTAAAGAATCTATCATACAAGTGATTAAACCACCCAAAAAAATAGTATTATGATAAATCAAGAAGATGATGTGGGCAATAAAGAAGTTTCCACAATCCGAATACTACATCTATGGCGACAGCCATGGGCGTGACCTGGCATATCATATTAACCAAAAGCGCAAGTCGAATAATGCATGTGGTTTTGTTAGGCCTAGAGGTCGAACCAAGGATATATTAAATGATACAAACTTAGAGACAATAAATTTGAAAAAGAATGATGTCTTAATCCTAATATGTGGTACAAAACGATGTGGCCAGAAATGAGGCTAGCGAAGCCCTTGAGGGGTTAACTCGTACGTTAAACAAATATAAACATACAAATATTGTACTTGTGGACTTACCAAATAGGTACGATCTGAAATCATGGTCGTGTGTAAATAAAGAGGTTAGGAAAACAAATATTTCTTTGGAAGAACTTTGTCGACAGCATCCAAACGTCACGCTGGTAAAAGCAAGTGAGGCAGAAAGGCATTTTTCACACCCCGACAGGGTATGCACTACAACTACAGGGGGAAAGTTTGGCTAGCAGAAAAAAATATCAAAAGCAAATAAACAAGATGGGCAGTAATGCACAAAGCCAAGCTCTGGTCAATATGGAGCTGAGCCTTAATGAAGAGGAACTATCTGAGAAGTACACTGAACAGGGCGGTGCAGAACTTCAGGGTTCTTCACTGAAGAGGCATGAAGGCATGAAGCACCCTGAACAGGGCAACGTTGAACTGCAGCAGCCCTCGTCGCTTGGCGTGGAATTGGCAGGAAACTTGGAGGCCTCTATGGGAAACTACCGGGAAGCATCAACAACCCAGATAATGTAGCAAACTTACAAAACATCACCTCTTAGTATTTTACATTTAAACACCCAGTCAATTAGAAATAAATTAAACTTAATAAACCTATTTTTGAATGATTTTTATTGTGACATTTTCATGGTGAATGAACATTGGCTGTTTGACGAGGAGGAAGTTTCTTTGTATATTCCAAATAATTTTATTTTAAGCTAATTCCTTTACTAGGAATAATCTATCTAAAAGAGGTGGTGGATGTTCTATTTATATTAAGCCAGAGATTGAATTTAAAACAATTGATTTAAGGACCTTTTTGTGTAAACAGGCCTTTTTTGAGGTAGCAGGTATTCTCTTGCCTAAACTTAAGTTAATAACTGTCACTCTATATCGTACGCCAGACTCTAATGTACCACAGTTTTTAAATACTCTTGATTTATTTTTATTATTTTTACATGACAAATACAATAATTTACAGTATATAATTTCTTCAGACTTCAATATTAATGTACGACAAAATAAACCAGAAGTGAAGTGGTTTTTAAATATTTTAAGATCACATAACATGTATTTGTTAAAACAATGAGCCAACTAGGGGCGAGGCTTGCCTAGACAACATTGTAACATCAATCAGTAGAAATAAAACTAATTTGTAATGTTATAGAACCACATTTATCTGATCATTCTGGTGTATTTGCTCAATTTTTCGACATGTATGTATGTAAAAATAAGACTAAATTTGAAAAAAAATGTATTAGAGATATGAGTGATAGAGCAATTTTTAATTTTAAGTATGACTTACTTCAAACAAACTGGAGTATTTTAAAACTGTTTTAATGATGTAGAACAAGCCTTTGATTATTTTATGGAGTTGTTGACGATTTCTTTTGAGAAAAATTGTAAAGTTAAAGATGTTAAGGTTAAGGATAAGCAAAAGAAGTAAAATTAAAATGGCTCACACCTGAGCTGAAACAAATCAATGAGTAACAAATTAGCCCTCTACGATAGATATAAAATTAGCAAAGGTACAGCCCAGGAACCAGACTACAAAAAAGATTATATCAAAGCAAAAAGATTGTTTAAAATACGAATAGATCAAGCCAAACGGTTGGAGAATGAATGTTACATAGAAAACTCTAGTAATAAGTGTAAAGCTGCTTGGGAGATAATTAAAAAAGAGTCTAATTCAACAGCCCAGAGTTCAGAGTGTATTATAGATTCTAGTACCTTTAATGATTATTTTGTTAATATTGTGAGTAGTTTTAAATCTTAATAAGAGTAAAAGTGTACCTGATAATAAAGCTTTAAACCTAGTTAATAAGTATATTATACATAAAAATATTGATACAAACCTAACTTTTAATTGGCATGAGATTAAAGCAGAAGAAGTTTTAAACTGTGTCTCTAGATTAAAGTAATTCAAGTAGTGTAGATATATATGGATTCTCGAATAAAACCATAAAAAATGTTATTGAAGGAATAGTAACACCTCTTACATGGTTATTTAATAAGATGTTGGAGCAAGGGATTTTTCCAAAGGCATTAAAGCTAACTAGAGTGTGTCCAATATTCAAGAAAGGGGACAAATCAAATCCCTCAAGTTACCGCCCAATCTCCTTAAATACCTATACTTGGTAAAATATTTGAATTAAACATTAAACAGCAACTTCATTTTTACTTTGTCCAAAATAATGTATACTGTCAAGAACAATTTGGGTTTATTCCAGGGGGAAGTACAATCAAAGCAGTAGAGACTGTAATTGATAATATTCTAATGAGTTTTGAAGAGCGTATGACAACATCTGCTATGTTAATTGACTTAACTAAAGCCTTTGATTGTATAGATCACAAAATTTTAGTGGATAAGTTTCACAGTTATGGAATTAGAAATAATGAGCTTAATTTACTAAGGTCATATCTGAATGACAGAAAACAGATGGTTGTACAACGTAATGATAAATCTAGCTTTAAGAATATTACCAAAGGTGTGCCTCAAGGCTCGATCTTAGGTCCTTTTTTATTTGTAATGGCAGTCAATGATTTCTCATTCAATGTGACATGTAAGTCAGTATTATATGCTGACGATACTACTCTGATTAACAGCACAAAACATTTAGATGAATTAATGGACAAAGAAAATCAAACATTAAAAATGGCATTAGAATGGTTTGAAGCAAACTCACTTGTTGTAAATAGTAATAAGACGGAGAAAATAGTTTTTTCTTTAAACAATCTATTATTAGAAGAGAGTACTTCAACTGCTAAGTTATTAGGTATTTGTTTGGACAGTAAGTTGGATTGGGCCTATCATATTGATTACCTTTGTAAAAAACTATCTAGAATAGTTTATCTTCTAAGAAAGTTAAGAAATTATGTATCTATTGAAACATTGTTATTAGTTTATAATGCTCTTTTTCAATCGCAATTAAGATATGGTGTAACTTTATGGGGAAACAGTACTAGTGCACAAAGAGCATTCATATGGCAAAAAAAAGCGATTAGGTCAATAAAAAATGTATCAGACAGAGAAACTTGTGTTCCTCTATTTAGAGAGTATAAAATTATGACACTGCCAAATCTTTATATTTACTGTTGTTTAGTAAGTGTAAAAGAAGTCCTCCCCAGCTTTACAATTAGGGAACAAGTACATGGGTATAATACGAGGAGGAAGTATTTTTTAGATCTTCCTCAAGTAAGATTAGAAAAAACTAGAGGTAGCCATATTTTTATGAAAATTAAACTGTTTAACAAATTACCACAAAATGCATGGATTTGTACCTTTAAACAATTTTAAGAGAGTATTAGAGAACTGGTTCAAGAATAATATTTATTACTCAGTCTCAGATTTCTTAAGCAGCGATATTACATGTTTATGCTTTTAAAATTAATATTCGTTGTGTGTCCCATTGATTTGTTAAAATTATAAACCGTTAATTGTTTGTTTGTATTTGTTTTATTTATTCATGATATAGTATGTATTTTAATTTATTAACTTATCTGTATATACATAAATGAATAATTTTTTAAATTTTGTCTCTCAATGTATTTATTTATTCAGTTATTTATTATTTATTTAGTTTTAATATTGTTGACTTTTAAAATTTTATCCATGTTTAAATGTGTTAATAGTTATTTATTATTGTTAATTTATATAGATCTGTTGGTTGTTTGGTTATTATTGTTATTAATTGTATAGATCTATATATTTGCTGGTAGGCTGGATTGAGTAGGTAGAATCTGAGTAGTTTGTTTTGTTTTAGTTTAGTGTTTTAGTTTAGAATATATTTTAGTAACTTGACGAAGTCCATTGCACTATTGAATGTGTTTAAAGACCAATAAAGATCTTGAATCTTGAATCTTGAATCACCTGGTTTGAGTAGATTGCGTAAAAATTAATGGTTTTGTTGTTTTACAGAATGATCTGTCAGTATTGAACTCAAAATCTGCAATTAGTTTCAACTCACTGAACGATGCTGCGGATAGCCAAGAAGGTGACAGCAAAAGAAACTTTGACGATGAAGTTAAAGTCAAGAAAAAGGTCAACATTTACACAGAAGAACCGGATGAAACGACCGCTTTAAGGAAAGGCTCGGAGGCATCCGACTCTTTGGCAGAGAAATCCATAACCAGCAATGGTTTGGAAAAAAATGCCTGACGATGACAGGCACAATTAAGAGAGGTAAAAAGGCCGGTCAGAATCTGGACATTAGGCTGAATATGTCGCGAGAGGAGTTGGAATTGTTGGACGCGAACATAGCGGCTAAGACGCAACAATCGTGGTTGAACTGTGGGCTCACAACAGGACCGCACGTATTCGTGTGGAGCCTTATATGTTTCCCTTTTGCAGTAATCGTGTCGGCTTTGTACTCATTTTACATGGGAACCTTGATGTGGTACAATGTTTTCACGTACATCACCGAAGAAGCCAATATCGTATGGCGCATTTTACTCTCGCCTTTCCTGATTTTGTTTTACCCACTGTTCATCTTAATGTGTACCGTCTGTCTCGGTATGTACGCCGGGTTTGTTTCAGATCTCGTGGTTTTTTCGATAACTGGCAAAAAGAGATTACAGATTTAGAAAAGGGATTTTACGGTTGGCTCTGTTCTAAAATTCGCTTGGAAGACTGCTCCCCATACGAGGTCATTGTACTGACTGATATAAAAGTCCCCTCAAACACCGCTTCTCAGGACACACTAGCAGGGTAAGACAAATCACTGAAAATGTCCCTACAAAAGATGAGTTTGTTGGGCCAATTGTGTATTTGTAGGCTCAGAATGAGACTTAAGAACAATATTCTTATAAAAAATGTCAGTTTACTACAAATTTTCTAGCTCAAACACTCATTTAAACTTTTTTATATCTGATGAATAAAAATATATTTAGGCATTTAATAATCAAAATAGTTTTAAAAAAGGTGGGTATATATATTTAAGGCTTATTGTTTAGAAAAATACTGTGTTAGAAAGTGTGTTTCTGAGCCAAGAAAATCATGACCTTCATCTTACTAGTCACCCTGTACTTTAACTCTGTCAGCCCCATTTGAATGAATACACAGGAACCAGATATTTATACTTATTGTAGATTGTTATAAGTCACTTGGGGCTAAATATGGAATCTCCTAAGTTCCTACATTTTTTTTTATTCATCTTATATATATATATATATATATATATATATATATATATATAAACAGTACAGAACATAACATTACCTATGGAGATAAAGTTCTGATCATTACAGTACTAAAATCAGTATTGTAGCACGTTTTGTTTATCAAAACTTGTTAAGGAAATATAACTATTATTTATAAAAACTTGTTAAGGAAATATAACCATTCTTTAAATTTGTTATAATTGCCTATATAAATAAACAACAAATCTCCAAAGTACATCATCAATCATTCCTCCACATATCATGCTACTGCTTCCATTACGTCCATAAATCATTTGAAAACCAAATCTGATTAATTGTCTTAGCTTAGTGTCTACTCTTGTGTACTGTACGAAGTATTTGTAACGTAAATCATTGTGCAATTACTCATTGAAATCATATTAAATTAAATATTCAACGACATGTTATTTTTAAAAACTGTAAATATATTTTCATCACTACGACATCTGTGCCAAGTAAGGATTTTTTCTTTATTAATTTTGAATTTTAAGTACTGAAAGATTATTTGCATACGTGGCACTACAGTTTTATGTAATTTTATCACGTATACAAATGATGGTTTCTATAATTGTTTTAGAAAAGTTTACAAATGTTATGTCTACAGAATTTTATTGTTTTGTGGTTACGGAGTTTAGCCAGTTTCACAGAATTTAGGCTAAGTATTAAGAAGACTGATATAGTTTAAATTTTGTTTACGAAATCGGAAAGTCTGACTTGTAGTTATTATCTGATACTCTAAGCACAACCGATGAAGTAAATCACTGCCGCAGTTTACTGCCAGTCATGGAAACATTCATAAGGGTGATTGTATATCATATCAATTGAAATCTAGTTATTTGCGGATTACGGAAACAATTACATTGGTAGGGCATGTGAATAATATTTGTAAACGATTTTTCAGCGACGTATAATAGTGATTTGTGTTGTATGGCTATTTTTTATTGTATTTTTTATGAATTTATTAACCAGACTATAAAACATTTACATATACAAGAATACATACAATTTTCTATACTTATATATTTTATATCCAGAATATAAAGACTTTTAATTTGTATTGTATGACTAATTTTAATTGTATTTTTTATGAATTTATAAACGAGACTATAAAACAACATTTTACAAGAATACATAACATTTTCTACATTCATTGTAATAATTATATAAAGAATGTAAAGACTTTTTCGCTTTTACTGCTCTTTTGCAAAGTGAAGCTGATATGACTTCATCTCTTTGTTTTTATATTTGTGTTAGTGTACTATTTATTTGGACTTTATTATTATAATATTTTCAAAATGGTGGTAGGCCATCAGAAAAACATTAACCTCCTTAAAAAGCCTGTGTGTGTTGGTGGTACATCCTCTATTGATCATGTAGAGACTCGATTGCCAAGATTTTTTTTAGTTTATTTCACTTCCAAGTGGATAAAATAAAATTTAAAGATTTTTTGTTGTAAAATCAAGACAAGAAATATTTTTTGTAAATTTTATTATTTAATCTTGTACTTTGAATTATATTTTTTACTAATATTAGATATATAGTTTGTTATTATTTGTAAAAGTTAAATAAGCTTACAATAATAAAGATATATTTCATTCTGTACTTATTTAGTCATATAATATGTTGTGTTGTTGTACACATTTAGAACAAAATAATCTTTTGTTAGGACTATTAACAAATTCCAACATCGATTTTTTTTTTTAAGACAGTTACTATGGTGAATGCAACTAGAGCAGTCCACACCAAAATAGTTTGTGACATTTTTTTGAGGTGGTGGTGCCATAATCACTGATTACCACCAGCTGTTCCTTGGCTATGGTCATTACTATCTGTTTGATTTACATTGTATCCTAAAAACAAACGAAATGTATTTATGAACATCAGTTACCCGCAGGTTCGCATGCAATTTCGTAGGTTTTTTTACATCTGTATGACCACTTCTGACTCAGGTGAAATATATTTCTGATGCCAAAGTTGAGTTTGCCTTCTCAAAGAAAATACACCAAAAAGTGCATATTGCAATTTACTCTGGTCTTTGCAGTTTTTGTTCCATACTTGATTTTGCCTTGTTTCCCGGCCAAAATATATGTATGTATATTTACATTCACAGATCAACAGAAACTTACTTCTGTTAAAAGGACAACTAAGATGGGTTTTTTAATGGTCCTTTAACATTATAGCAAAGTTAGATAGTAGCTTGCCTTTATATCTAATACGTAATATTTGCCTACAAATGTAAAGTTAAAAGTACATTAACAATGACACTATATACGTGTTTATTTCTTTATAAACTGAAAAATATTTTTTTAATATTTTAGAAACATTTAGAGCTGGAATTGGTACATTAGTTCAAAATCACAGTCCCAGCAAACTTTCATCAAGCATAGTTTTGGCCGACTAACTTCAAAGGCAGTCTTCGGAGGCAAATTTTGACCATCTCATGGTGCAGGACATTTTTCTGAGGTAGATTTCTAAGGTGGAGTACTTTACCTAATCGCTGAAATCTATAAACAGTGTGAAACGAATGTTTACTCCTTAGAGAATTTACAAACTATAAATGTAAACAAATTGAAACAGTGGTTAAATTAATTAAACACATGGTTTTGTGCTGCTCTAAAACAATATGTACACAAAACAGTTGATTCGTTTCACAGACTCTTTCAATTAATTTCACAACTTTAAGACCAAGACGGGATTGCTACTTTAAAGACCAGTGGTGTGTAGTCCGGAGGGATTTCTGAAATAGGAATAGGCCTATATTCATCCCAGGACCATAAGAATGTACCATGTAAAATTTCAGTACAATCGGTTGAATAGTTTACTTGTGAAAGCAAAAGAAATAAAGGTACTTTCACATTTATAATACTATTAATTAACATTTCTTGGTAGTAACATATAATGTTGTTTATTTACTAAAACAGATGTTGAGACAGATCAATAATTTTTCATGCATCTAAACTGGCAAGTGACGCAAGAGGTGCGCAGAAGGAGAATTTTGAAAGGCAAGTCACCATCAGACTGTTTTGGTGTGAATTTGCTCTAAATAGTAGTTAGACCTTTACTCACAACTGGCTGACTATGTTACCTTAATGTATTACAGATATGAGGAGGTAACATTCAAAACCTCACATGTCCATCAAAATCAAAATTTACACGAAAAGAGAAAAACTCTTCTCCAGCAACCTTGTTAATTGAAACAAAAAATAAGCTGCCCTACACCATTTTCCTTGTCCCCAAAACACATTTTCTAAAGCTTTCGAGCCTAAAATGTGCTAGGTTCACTAAATATTTAGGTTTAAATTTTGGACATGTGAGGTTTTGTTTGAATCTTTGGGACATGTGAGCTTTTGTTCAGAACTGAGGTTCATTTTGTGTTGTTTTGACTGGATTCATTTGCAGTAATTGAATGATAAATTAAACTTAAGTAAGCACAAATTTATGTCTAGGTAAAGGTTAATAAGAACATTATATACAGATTACAATATTATATTATTTAACACCACAAAGTTAAAATACCAAAAAGATAAATATACTTAAAGAATATTAAAGAGTTGAATTTATATTCTAGGAATTAAAAAATCATGTATAAAGTGAAATGAAAAATCTCTCATTGTGTTTTAATAAAGTCTTTACACTAAATGTGAAAGCGCACAATCGTCTTCTAGGCAGTCCCACACTGGGGCACCTCGATCTCTTCCTCAATGGTTGGTGTATTTTCTCCGTGTATTATATCATTGTACCAGGAGAGGCTTTCATCCCTACCCCAATGTTCACCAAACAGGATTTTCAATAGGCCATCAACATCCTTTTTCTTTCCATTGGTAATATGGTGAATCAAAGGCACTTCTCGAAGCGGAGCCTTTAAAATAGTTGCCCAATTCATTCCCTTTTTTAGTAGGGTTTAACTGTTTAAGGTTTTCATCCTCGACACCTAAAATATTCGTTGGCTTTTACCCTCACTGAGATGGTGCCTTTAGAGGATACTTTCTTTGTCATAAATATTCTCTTTTTTTCACTGATCATAGCTAATGGTTTGAGAAAACCTTCTTTCCCCCCCAAACTCTTCAAATCCTTTAGATTCCAGTCAGTGCCTAGAACTTTGACAGGACCCACTTCCTATACTCTTCCAAATATTCCTCTTTATTTATTAATTGTTGGTTTTTTCTTCAATATTCTTTCTACTCTGCCAAACACTCTGTCTGCGGTAAAAAAGAATGTCCACGGACAGGAAAAGTAATTGAAATTGTCTCCAAGTTCCCTTCCGTTTTAGCCAAAAAGTACAATCAAACAATGCAAAATATGGTTATTCTTATTTTGGCCCGTGCACCCATCACTGAAAAGTCTAAGATGGGTGATAGATTCATCGAATTTGTAGGAGCTCAAAAAATTTATCAGAGCAGACCCAACTTCTGTAGATCCACGTCCCGCCTGCTCTTCAGACCACATAAAAAATTCAGGCTTCTTTGTATTCACATCCGTAATACAAACATTGTATAGGCTCAGCTGCCTTGCATAGAATGCTTGTTTGTACAGTGTTCGTGGAAGACTCTGAACCTGTTGCATGTCAAAACATAATGTTACTTCATTGCCTTTAACTTCTTTCAAGAGTTCATAAAATGCTTTAGCGCGTTTTTTTGTGAATAGTCCTTTTGGACAAAAAGTCCTTGCTTCTCATGAGGTGTTGCGCTTTTTATTTTATTATCCATCATTGCACAAAAACTGCAGATGTCCGATGCTTGGGGATTTGAATCCGATATTGAACTCATTGCAGAATATACGTCTAAACATAGATTTTGTGACTTTAAGATCATTGGAAATTGTAGAGCTATCATAAATAGTCCACAACTTTTTAATTGACAGGTCACTACTGAGGTAGACTCTTTTGGTTTTTTTCCTGCTGTAATGGCTCTCTGAACCTTTTAAATTACCTATAAATTCTCTAACAGAATTTTTCTTTAGAATACTCTTACCACTTTACTCGATCCCCACCTCGGTTTTCTACAAAGTCCTTGCCAAGACGAAGTTTCTCTTCAAAATTTGCCTAACCCTGTCTGATTTGAATTTAGTTAAGTGCAGAAAAAATGATTTGCAGACTGTGATATTACTTCCATTAGCCACAGGAAACACGTAATGAGCCGAAAAGCTGTGAGATTTACTTTTTTTAGGTAGGCCTAGGCCTAGGCAATTAGTTGTGCGGGATCTCTGACGCTTTACTCCAGAATGTGAAATAAGTCTACTTACTTTTTGATCTTGTAGTTTGTTTGTTAGAAGAACAGTACAGGTTTTTTCGATAGTTCAATGCATCCTGAGGGCGCACTTTACAGCACTGAAATACCTTAGTATTAATGTTTACACGGGGTAAAAACATTGCAACCAGATTGAGCAGAATGTCTTAAATTCTTAGCAATTTCACGCTTTGTAGGTTTCTTAAACTTCTTCCTACTTCCTTGAGACGTATTTTAACTAATACACCAACTTTCACAGGTAATATTTTCCATATTTTCACATGAAAACACTATGACTACTATTGTAAATGCAAAATCTACAGTGCATAACCTCAAACTGATGGACAGCTATAAAAAACAGCTGACACGTCTTTGACAGGTCACGTGACCTGCAAGGCGTGCTCCTATTGGCTTCTTGGTACATGTGAGGTTTTGCTTGGAACTGTCAATAAATAAGTGAGGTTTTGCTTGTAAAGTGATATTTATATATTGATTTAAAATAGATTGTGTGAGCTTTTGACTGGAAAAGATGTGTAGTCATAAAGACATTCACTAACAGTTATTTATAATCAGTGCTCAGCTCGATTTTTTTCAATTTTGGACATGTGAGCTTTTGAATGTTACCATCCTCATATTAATGTCATTTACCAGTGCACCTGACAACCATATCTAGTAGACTTACGTCTCTGATAATGTCACCACAGGCAATGGCTAAAAATATTTAGTTATTAATTTTCATGACAAATTTATTTGTCAAAAACTAAGCCTGAAAAAACTTTATTCTGTATGTCTCAGATTTTTAAACGAGAAATGAAATTATGAGGATTTTGTTGGTTTATTAAGTTAGAAGTTTAAAATCAGTACTGTATGGCAACTTAATTTTTGATTACATTAATCTTTTAATATTCTGCGCTTCTAAGTTAAAATACTACATTTAAAAAAATGTATATAAAAGGTACTAAGTGAATTCAACAGTGTGTCATCCAACTGTAATCCCTATTTACCATGAGGCTACTCAGTACTGCCAGGAAATAAAATAGTTTTTTTAGCTCTTCTTAAAAATTAAAATAAAATAAAATTATTTGTTTATTATATACACTAAAAGCTTTTATATATTTTAGTAAGCTGTTTTTAT